>NC_056751.1:134911709-134966801 GCF_019279795.1 Protopterus annectens
TTTAACATCTCAACAGGAGGGCAGCACTTCAAGAGTGTTGCATTGTCTCCCTTATGCTGCACTACAATGTCACTGTTGGTAATTACTTCAGGCACCTAGTATGGGATAGAACCCCCAACCTTTTGAAATTCCAGGCATCAAAGTGTCCTACCTGCTTAGCCACTTACACTGACAGATTATACAGATATGTCTTTATCCATTTTATAAGTACGGAATTGACACCAGCTTTTCCATAGGTATATTGTTATCTGCATTGTTAACAGCTGTTCTAAAAAATGGTATATTGTAATTTGCATTTTTAACAGCTTTGGTAAAGTGCCACTATTGAAACCTTCTTCCAGTATCACGTTTAGTAATAGTATATATGAGTACTTTGCAAGTATGAAAGACATGAAGCTGGTGGTGTCTGTCAGAAATTTATATCAGGTCTAATACTATATTTCATAACTGTGGATGTAGAATTTTTCAAGTTTATTGGCTAGCAGTTTTACATTTCATATTTTTGATATTTGTAATTATTACATACTGGTACAGTGCTGAAAAGTTGACTGATGTATTGGAGCACTTCCTCTGATGTTTTGTGAAGGAAACTGGAAAGATTTTGGATCATTTTAAGTTTTGTCAGTGTGACTACTGCCATGTGATGTATGGCAGAGTGGAAGCACCTCTTCCAAGGCACCTGCATTCGGCTTAGTGTTTTGTAGTGCCTGTTGACTGAAACTACCACAGTAAGATTTAACAGCTCTTCTAAGCTCTCCTTTTTATGAATGTCAGTTATTTGGATATCATTTTAGTAAGAAAGAAATGTTGCTGTGATGTGGAGAAAAAAAGGTAAAATTATGTGTTGTCTGAGAAGTAGTCTGTCTGGGACGGATACTAAAAGAAAACTGTGCCAGAAATGCTGTTTTTAATAGAAGGCTGAAGTCACAGGAATTTCAGATGTGGGTGGGGGGAGTGGTGACAGTAGATGGATGTTTAACCGAAGTTTAACCCAGCAGTTTCTGATGTCTGAGAAATGAGTATTTAATGTCAAAAGGATTAGTTCGTGTTAGCCACAGTTGATTAAGAGAGATAAGAATTGAAAGGCTTCCATTTATCCATGTAGGTGAGAAGGTCACTGAGAGAAGAAAGACTGCAGATGTCTCTGTTCTCCAGGTGGTACATTTGCAGTGATTGGCAATAAGCTGATTTATGGAGGTGAGAAGTTTTGCAAAGATTACATAAGCAGTGGGCATTGTTTCTGAGATTAAAGTTTTTGCAGTAATGTGAATGCATTTTAAGTGCTCTCTTTCCCTCAGCTTACAGAGGTCTGAAAACATATTTGCCATAGTTTTGTAATCTTTTGGTAAGAAATGAAAGTGCTTGAAATTGATAGAAATAATGAGGTCATGTGCTGTAAACACCTTTGTTGTTTGAGTTAGATATTAGAAGACCGCTAGTGCACTTTCTGTCTACTAACCTGTGGGATCTAGTTTCATTAGGAGTGGATAACTTGGTTAGCATTATAAATATTTTTTAGGTCCGAGATTTGAGGGGTGTGACTAAATGATTATCTGGTGTAAGGTCTTTGTGCTTCGCAGTGGCAGAGCATTCAGAATATGAGGAGTATCTCACTAGTATATGTTAGTCTTCAGGGAGGGAATGGTTTCTCTTAAGGGGAATAAAGGGAAAAAAAAAGATACCAAGAAGTGGTTAGAGACCAGAGATATCAGTCTGAAAAGCATTTCATTATTGACACTTGATTTAATGTTGTCATAACCACCTTGTAAACAGAGGAGTAAGTGGGCAAAATGTCTGGTGTCCAGAGTGTTCTTAGCCTTGTCATCTGTAACTCTTGTGCTTGTAACAGTTCTGCACAAAGGGAGAGGTAAAGATTTAAAACTCAGACACCCTAAGCTGACTCTAAGAAGGAGAGTGAAAGCCCTAACTGCAATCGACTAGTTATCCTCGCTGTCAAGGAGATGGCCGGTGATGGTGGGAGTGACCAGCTAGTACTGCGGCATCCTTACTGTACAGAATAACAGCAATACCAAATATTTTTCTTATTTTAGTTCCTTGCCTGATCCATTTTAGAGTCATCTTTCATTTGTCAAAATGAAGAATAAGTCAACATATGTGAAGCAATCCCCATGTAAGAAGTAATTTCTTGTGTAAGTCATAGTAGCACCCCAGAGCTTCTCAAAGCTTGAACAGTGGATGTTCATTGCAGTATACACTGTTGCAGTCTTCACTCTTGGGATGTCCTGCCTGCAGGCAGGGTGCATCTGATCAAGAGCTCTTCCTCAGGGAGGAGCCCCAGAGCTCCAATTAATGCCATCTGTTTAATGCATAACCATCAGTTATTTAAAGAGTGCATTGACTGGCACCTCAGATCTTTTTTTGCCATTAATTCCATTGGTTATGTACATCTCCACCACATGTGTAGTCCATCGGTCATTCTAAAAATCTTCCAAGGGCAAGTAGTAGTCTTCTTTCAGCTTTTCCCGGTTAGGGGTCACCACAGTGGAACTCCGGTCCGCTAATGATTGGCAGTGGATTTCTACGATGCCAAGTTGCCAGCCCAATGTCCAACCTTCAAAGGAGGTACACCCATTCACGCACGCACCTACCTGCATGTCTTAAAATGTCACTCGACCGTGGGGAGGACATGCAGACTCCACACAGAAGGCACTCCAGTCGAGAATCGAAAGGGAGAACCTCTTGCTGTGAGGCGACAACGCTAACCACTGGAGCCTCTTCCAAGGACAAGTAAGTACCCCATATGGGATTTCTTTCCTTTCTTTGTTCATTCTTAATTGTGTACCTCATGTCTGGTTCAGAATACAGTTCAGAAGAGTTATCAGCTGAAGTAAGTAATTGATTAGTGTGTGGTAAACAGATACCTTATAAGGACTTCCACAGCAACTGCGTTTTATGTTGTGACCTAGAGCATGATATGGACTCTTGTCTACACTTTGTATCATTCACCCGAAGGACAATTGGACATTATCAAGAATATTTCCAGGAGTTTACTGCCAAAAAGAGAGCATGACTCCAGTTTTGGGTTGCAGTGGCATCATCCAAGGCCTCTAGGAGCCTTCATCCTAAGAAAAAATATACAGAGAAGAGGAAGAAACATAAAGAAACTGAGGGAAGATGTGACAAGATGACTCAGGATTTCTGTGGTTTACATTTTTGGTTTCTGATATGCTCCCAGAATGACACTTATAAGTCCCCTTCCACATTTGGAGACCCTTTGAAACTGATGCAACATCTTGATTTTGGAAGGGAAGTTCAGGATCCCTAAAATATTTGTGCTTGAGGAGGTTCCCAGAGACATTCATTGACATTTCTTTCCCCTTCCTGAGACCTGAGGTCTCTAATGTGGCTGTGTCTCAACATACTAGGCACAGGGCACCGAATGCTAAGCAGGTACAGCTCAGCTTGCCTTGGCCTACCCCCCCAACCTGTGCTTCATCTTCAGATACCCTTGTTCAACTGATAGAAACCCTCCTGTCTTTCCAGGAATCTAAAACGCCTGAGTCAGATATGCCATTAGTGTTGGGAGTCCCTTCTGAGAAAAGACGGTGGATCCCCAGAAGTAGATGCTGACTCAGCGGACACTGAGGCTGATGAATTAGAATATATAAGCAGGTTCCCATCAGCTGAGACTCTGGACAGTTGTCATAGAGGACACCTTGTTTTCTTGCTATCTACCATTGATCTTTCCTCTGGGTATTCTCTTCACGTAATGAAAGAGGCTTTCCAGTGGAATTCCAGTGAGTATGCTGAAGCCAGTCAAAGATGTAGGGGCTAATTGTTTTGAACCTAGACCACTAGATGTCCCACCAATGCTACAGGTCCTGGAGGATGTGTTTCAGTATGCATCTCTGCAGCTTGATTTCCTTCCCCCTGCTCTCAGGATGACTGACTAGTTCTACACCAGTAAATTTTGTTTATTTATTTCCAGTTTGATTATCGGGGAAGTCCACTAGGCTCAGAGAGCCCATTTTCAGTGGAGGCCCGGGGAGAAAAGCTCCATGAAACAGGTTACAGTAAAGATAGCAGTCCAATAAAAATAAAAGTACAAGTACAAATACATATCAAATAATACAAAGCGTGAGCAATATTGCCCATAGTGGAAAAATATCGTGCAGATACATTTTAACAAATTCACACAGTTAAAATCAAAAGCTATTTACAATATTTACAGAATGTGAGAGATCTATGGGAATTAGCTATAGAAGGTTATAGCCAGTTATAAGGTGTTTAGGAGCTCAGGAGGATACCCTCCCAGGGACTTTTGTTAAAGAGATCTAGGTAGGGAGAATGCAGTTACATTACCATTTGGAGTTGAGGTAGGTGTAAAGCTGAGTTTTGAAGTTGTTTGTGTTTGACATTCTTACCTAAGGAGAAGGAGAGGAGAAGTTGTCTAGCAGGACGTTTAGTTTGTGGACAGTAATTAAGTTATATTAATTATGTGTGCAGTAATTAACAACGAAAATAAAATTGGTTGCTCCAGATATGTTGCCCCTAGATCCTAACAAGGGAGCAGTTTCAGCTCCTACCAGGATTCCTATCCCAAATAACAAGGAAAGTAGGGCCCTTGATAGATTTGGTGGAAAAAAAAAGTTTACACTGTTGCTGCTTTGGCTTTCAACTGCGAGTCCCACATGGATTCTTGCCAACAGAGAGTGGAGGGAGCAAATGAGGACCAAGGTAGAAAGCAATGAGGTTAAAAACCTGAAACGAGCTACTTGGACTTATGCAGCCCCTCTTACCGGGTAGTCAAACACCTTACAAAATGTAGCTGTGATGCTGTGGATGCATCTTGTAGGGGAAGAAGGCATGTCTGTTCGATTGATGTCGCCTAGCAGATAGTATGAAGTCAGAGATTCTAAATGCCTCTTTAAGTAAGGATCTTTTCTTTAGATACTCTGCTCAACAGATGTACAAGACAATGGAGAGAGTAAGACTACCCAATCTGTTAGGCATGTTTTTTTGTCGTGTGTGCCTAGGTATAGTATAAATGTCCCAGCCAAGACTTTGTCTTGTGATCTTAGACAAGAGCTCACTAGGTCTGGTAACAGGAAAAAGGAAAGTACGAAAAGGAATGGCAAGCAGAACATAACAAAATAAAGAAAATCCTGGGGCCAATCTGGGCCAAGAACCCCAAGGGATCAACTCTGACTCAGCCTGGCTCCTCCTTCCCCATTCCTTAAGATCCCCTCAGTCCTGTCCCCTCTCACTTCATCCTCATCCAAAATTTGGAGGGTGCTTGTCTCCCTTTATAGGAAATTAGAAAGACGTCACTCCGGACAAATGAGTGCTAAGCCTAAGACAGGCACAGTGTGTTCAATTTTTAGGGAGATATCGATATAGAGATATTGTGCCAGTCCCTCAGGGATGGTCTTTGCATGTCCATGTTAGATCTCCTCCATCTAAACCATTTCCTAAAGGTATCCAGTCACAGTGTTCTCTCTGCAAGGACTGTTACCATTGATCCCAGAAGGATCTTTCATGGTAACCCTGGACTTTAAGTATACTTACCCCCATAAACAAAAGCATCATAAAATTCATAAGAATCATAGCAAGGGCGGGGGGTGGGGGGCATTATCATTTCACTGCCTTGCCAACTACACCCAGAGTATTTCAAAATTGTCTGGTTCCAGTGATAGCCCTTAGCAAGACAAAGGGCATTTATATCTTTTCCTACATAGGTGATTGCTTCATTCTAGTAGATTTCTGCCAGGGTGCTGTAAATGCCATGAATTTCACTCCAAGGTGCTTCAGGGACCTGAGCCTAACAATCAACAGATTCACTCTCAGAAGGTGACGTTTCTGGGACCATGTCTGGACACTGCTCTGTCCAGGACCATTCTCTTTCAGAACAAATTGGATACAGTAACAGAATATTTCATCCATTCCACCAAAAAAAAAAAAAAAGAAAATCACAGGCAGGAAATATCTAAGGCTTCTAGCATAGATGGCAGCTTGCATTCTGATGGTGCCTTTGATGTAGCCACACATGAGAAAACTTCAGTGGTACTTTTGAAAAACAGTTGGAATTAGCACAGACATCATTTGCAAACCAGTTTCTCCTTGTTGCCATGCATAATGAAGGAACTCTATTGGTGGATAGATATGATAATGTCTCGTGATCAGTGGTATGCCCTTTCTTCCACTGGGGGTCTCCAGTGACCCTGACAACAGATTCCTCAAATGTAGCATGGGAGGATCTATAGATCCAAGGGACCTGGAAACAGGATGATGATAAAAAACACACAGATATCAAGAACATGATAATTGTTATTGTGGCATTGAAAATCTTTATTCCTGCCTTGCAGGGGCAGGTCCTGCAAGGGCAGATAACATTACAATGATGTGGTACAGAAAAAAACTAGGAGGGACTCACTCTTGCTTAGTGTGCAAATTATCCATATCATTCTGGGAGATTGCAGCATTTAGAAGAATACCCTGAAGGCCACATGCATTCTTTCTGGACAGAATGTGATAGCAGTCAAACTGAGCAGAATTTGTGCAGACCCCCATGAGTGGATTTTACAAAGGGAAACCTTCTTGCATCTAATCAACATGTGGAGTGCGCCAGAAATGGTCTGCTTGCTTCTTATTCAAACAGTCTGCTGAGACAGTTTTGCTCAAGCCTAGCAACTCCTGTAGTCTAAAAGACATGCAGTCTCCCTAGATTGGATGGGACTGTTTCAGTACACCTTGCCTCCCATACTATGAGCCACAGGATATTGACAAAAGTATGGTAAAAGAACCAAAAAGTATCCTCCTATCTCCATTTTTGACCAAGGCAATGCTGTTTCCTTCTCCTATACAAGCTGGCAATGGGAAAAGCACAAGGTGCCGCCTCAGTGAGTGGACTTACTAACACAGAACAAGAGTTCCCTGCTACACCCAAGATTGGCCACATTGAACCTGATGGTCTGAATCGCACTCTTTTTCCAAGAGGCACACATTTTCAGAGGACATGCTGAACATTATGAAGGAGGCTAGGAATCCCAGTGCAAGAAAATTATACTTACCAAAATGGAAAAGGTTCTCATGGTGCCAGTCCAGGGATATTGACCCCAGAAATGGTAATGTTGCATTGGTCCTGGAGTAATTGCCAGACCTGTTTAAATCAGACTTGGCTTACACATCTGTCAAAGTGCATGCGTCTGCTAATTCAGCATGTTTACCACCACTGTGTCCCACTCCCTCTGTTCAGAGAAATTATTCACCTTAGATCACTCAACAGACAGATGACCATACCATGGTAATTCAGTTATGTGCTAGGAAAGGTAACATTACCCTCCCTTTGAACCAGCAGCCCCTTGACCCATTTTGTTCCTGTTTTGGAAGAAGTTTTTGGTAGCAGTTACCCCTGTGAGACATATTTTCAGAATTGCAAGCCTTAATGGGCAAAGACCCCTTTCTAGCTTTCCTTCAAGGTGTAGTATTTTTTTCCTACACCTCAGAAATTGGGAGAAAAAACCCTGCATTCTCTTGATATGCAGAAACAGCTGAGATTTTGCCAATACAGAAAAAAAGTTAAAAAAAAAAGGTTGCTTAGCATGAGGGAATGGGAGTAAATTGGTTAACAAGCAAATGATTTATAAGTGGCATGCTGTATTAAGTTTTGCTATCAACACCATGGGAAGCGGGTCCTAGGCCACATTACAGATAGAGTAGTGGCTACCACCGGAGCTTGTCTTAGAGGGAACTCCACCCAGGCCATTCTAGAAGTAGCCATTTGGTTTTCTACATACACCATTTCAAAACATTGCAACATGGGGGTTCCATCTAGAGCTAGCGCAGGATTTTTTTCTGCTGTTCTGCAAGATCAGATTTCCAGATAGTTTGTCAGTCTCCGCAGTTGTCACTGCTGTGGGAAACTTCACAAGTGTGAGGACTGCAGCAGTGATTGTGGCAGTGAACATAGTACAATTGTGTTAGGAACTTATCATAAATGTAGATGTTCAAGTAACTTCACTGCAGTCCAGGTTCCATCTGAGCAACCCCTCCTTTTCCTGCTACTTTTCCCTGGTATCACTCTGGGGTTGTGGTAGCAGTTCCATTATACGTTATCTCCTCCTTGTTTCGACCACACCAGGCCTTCATCCCTTGTTTTGTTTTTTCATGGATTCATAGATTTTACAAGGCCATTGCAGCATATGACCATTTACACCTTGCCAGTACTTCCCTCCCTTCTTAGCATTTGTCTTGGAGTATTGGGATTTAGGCACCTGGGGATGGACCTTGGTTAGTAGTGGAGGTTTCACCTGGTCCACAGTGTTCTGGGGATGGGTACTTTAACCTTGGTATTGCCAAGACAAGAAAGATCTAAGGACTGCACTAGCTGACACATGCTTTATACTGTCGATGCCCCTGCACCAGAAAGAGAGAGTCAGATGGAAGCCCTGTAGGAAGGAAGAGCTTTGGAAGACTGGCCATGAGCTATCTGCAGGCGGGATATTCTTGGAGTGGGGATTACAGCAATGACATTTCTGTAACATCTGCAGTTATGGCAGGTTCTTAAAACAATTATACTTTATCCTGACCTGCAGACCAAAAATCATTTTCTATCCTTGATTTTCCAAACAGAGTTAAAATTCTGCTTACAGCTCATGTGTTCCTCTGTAAATAGAAACATTACATCTCTGTACATGTTCAGTGGATTATTTATCCTTTGGAAAGAAGAAGATTGGTGCACTATTGTATGCACTTCCTGGCTTTGGAATCTTATCAAATGTATTTAAATAAATGCAATTAAAATGCAAGAACGAGGTTTTGAAGCCGCGGTGGTCCAGCTGTAGCGTTGTTGCCTCACAGCAAGAGGTCCTCCTGTTCGATTCCCAGCTGGAGTGCCTTCTGTGTGGAGTCTGCATGTCCTCCCCGCGGTTGGGTGGCCTCCGAAAGACATGTGTGAGTGGGCGTGCCTTCGCTGAAGTTTGGGCGTTGGGCTGGCAACTCAGCACCATAAAAATCTACTGCCAATCATTAGTGGACCGGAGTTCCGCTGCGGCTGAAAAGACAAACAGCAACAGGGAGGAACGAGGTTTAAAAGAAGACTGGACTTAAATGAGCTATGTAATGTTTGACTGAAAATGATTAGGTATATTATAAGTGATATAAAATGTTTGCAACTGTCAGGAATTGAATAGTTTATGTAATGTTGCTTAGGTTATATGAGATATAGCAATATATGTGAAGTATAATATTTGTAAACATGAACTTAATGCAGTTTGCTTACTTTTTTATAAATATAAATTTGTCTGTCACAAGTGAAAATTCAATAAGGGTGTTTAAAAAAAAATGCATGCAGTTGACGAACCAGCTCCAGTGTTACAGAGGAATAATGCAGTGACTGTGGTCCAAATGACCTGACTTTAACTAATGGCTCAAGTGCTTGACAGAGCTGGCTGGGAAGATTGACGTGTCCATCCTGTAGTGGAATTGGTGGGGCCAGTCAAAAATTGTATCAGTCCTTCAGAGGGAGGAGGGTGTGTGTGTGTGTGTGTGTGTGTGTGTGTGTGTGTGTGTGTGTGTGTGTGTGTTGCACCAAGCTGACTATAGGTGGTAGCCTTCTTTTTGCAAGCACACAAGAATGCACACATGTGTAGGGGAAGGTGTGGCAACTGCAATAATGAAACCAGGAACTGAAGAAAACCAATGAGTACTAAAACTGACAAACCGCAAGTTCGTGGAAGTGCAGGAGGTGCAGGATAACAATAAATCCAAGTAGCGCAAACTGGCTGTAAAGTGCAAATGCGTTTATTTGAACAGAACAAAAATCACGTTAAACACTGAAAGCGTTTTTCGTCCCAGCAAATGCCGGAACTTCATCAGACAACAACTTCCTCTCCGACTGGTATCTTTATAAGAATTACCAGCTGTCAACGATTAATTATTTAAAACGCACATATCACGTTGTTTTTTAAGAAATAAGTGCATAGTTAATAGTGTTAAAATAAATAAAATAAAAATACAATACAAAACGATACAATTTCAGAAGTCCTACATGGGTTCTTTGTACATAGCCAAGTTACAGACAATAAATAAATTGTAATAGTCCGTATTATATTTTTTCCGATTGCTGTACAAACAACCCAACTTTTGTTATTTGTATGCTTTTATACTTTTATTATCACAATATATCTTACAATGCATATACTGACTATATTATAATAAATGTATATATTAAAAAATGTATATATTAAAAATATATGTAATACCGTACCTATTAGAATTAAAAGAATGAGCTGGTATTAACTGTATGAGGTCTCTCCCTACCTAAATGTTATTTAATCAGTTAAAATACCATAACACAATGAATGTATTTAATAAACATATAACTGTCTGGTTGCATAAACATAAAGAATATATATAAATATAAAAATATATATATAATATATAAAAAGTGTATATATACCAAACAATGACAATAAATGGATGGACAGTGAAAAAGTAATAAACAATAAAAATGTGTTTATTAAATTTATAACATTCTTTTCTATAAGTGTTTTGTTTAATTTTTCTTTATTTTATGTTATTTAAGTTCTCAATGGCCTATTTTTTAATAACCAATGTCTATTCTTATGTATATAACACTCATCTAAATAAACTTTTAATTTTAAGAATGCATGCAATAGAGCAGAACTCATTCAGGCCTGGGTCACTACAGGCCATTAAACGTAGTTGCCATTTGAGTTCGCTTCTCTCGAGTTCAAGTTTTAATAAATTTTCATTAATAAGACCCTGTTCATTAGTTTTTTGCACAATTTGATTTATAACCATGAATTTAAATGTATGGCCTGAGTTTTTTGTGCAATGCCTAGCCAAGGCATTGTCATCTTTATTTTTCGCGATAGCATAATTATGCTCATATATCCTATCACGTAGTCGTCTATCTGTTTTGCCCACGTAAAATGAGGGCACTTGGTACATTGAGCTAGATAGACTATTGACCTAGAATTGCAATTGCATGATGTGTTGACATAAAAAATTTCATTTCTAATGTTAAAGTTTTCAGATGTGTCTATATATTGACAATATTTACAACTCCCACATTTCGTGGTGCCTCTTTTGGTTTTCTTTATTTTGGGATTTGTTTCCAGTAACTTTTTTAAGTTATAACCCCTTCTGTATGAAATCGTCGGGCCAAAATTAAAAATATGTGATAAGTTTTTATCTAAAGATAAAAAACGCCAATATTTTTTCACTATTCTACCTATGTTTAATGCTTCTGTACAATAGGTAAATGTAAATGCAATAGTAAAATCCTGTTTGTATTCTAATAACTCAGTCGATTCTTGTTCGACTGTAACTGAAACCATAGCGTCTAGTTGCTCAAGGTTGTCAATTCTAATATCACAACTTAATGAGTTGTTTAATGTTGTTACAGTATTCAAAATCGGGTTTATATATTCCCTTGTTTCTTTTCTCAGTTACTTCTTGGAATATTACGCAAAATGAAACAGGATACCCCTATTTATAAACATGTCATACAATAAAGCACATTCTTCCTCAAGTCCTCGCTTAGGGTGACCATCCTCGCAGCCCTAACTAGTTGTCCTTTGACAACTGATTTCTTTTGATGGTAGGGATGCATACTAGTGAAGTGTAAGTAGCTATTACAATGTGTTTCCTTCCTATAGATCTTCGCAGTATATTTGTCTGTGTTTTTGATCAGATAAACATCTAGATAGTTAATCGATGTTTGCTGATAGTTTTTTTGTAAACCTTAAGAATGTGGTAGTTGAGTTAAGATAAGTAACTAGTTCATCTGCAACTAGTTCATCCCCATTGATGATAATGAATATATCATCCAAAAACCTTTTGTAACAAGATATTTTATTCATACATTCACTACTGAGGAGATATTTATTTTCGCAGTGGGCTAACACCAAGTTGGCAAAACTGGATCCCACTGGGGAGCCCATGGCTACTCCTATTTTTTGCTTAAACAACATTCCTTCAAAGCAAACAAAGTTGTTTTCCAATATTATATCTAGGAGTTGCTCAACTAACAAACATTCATTGTCGTGGGCTCCTTTTGTTCTAATGAAGTCAACTACCCATTCAATACCTACTGTATGTGGAATACATGAATACAGGTTGCAGATATCAACAGTTAGAAAGTTCCCCAGTTTGTTAAAGGTTGTGGCCTGTATACTTTCTAAAAAAGACCAGGAATCCTTAAGAATCTGGGTTTCCGACTCCACATACTTCTTTAATATGCAGTCCACAAGTTTTGCAGATGGATAAGTCATGGACTGTCTTGCATCTACCAAAGCTCTAAATGGCGGATTTGATACATTTTTATGTAGCTTCGGTATCCCGAAAATTTTTGGGATCCTGGGTGCCATCATTGTAATGTAGGTGTATTGTTTTATATCAATAATACCGTCTGTGTATAGGTCACTAAAAAACATTCTAATTCTATTGTACGCTTGATTTAGTTCATTTCTACTTATCACTTCATAGGTGTCACTCTCTAGTATTGAACACATAATATTAGAATAGTCTCCATTATAGAGAACTGCTAACCCTCCGCCCTTGTCAGGCTTCATTAATCTCAAGGGCAGCTGTCTAATAAGGGTTAGTGAATTGTTTTCTTCTTCTGACATGTTAGTTTCAATGTTCTTACTGTTAACATGTTTTGTAAGATCTCTAAATTCACTAGTACACAAATGTTCAAACATGTTCAAAACGTCATTTTGGGGTGGATTAAATGTACTGGCTATCCTTAATTCATTTGTATTATAACTGTTATTACCAAATAGAATATTTAAATTAAGTTTACGTATAAACAGTTTAAAGTCAATGATCAATTTGGAAATGTCACATCTTTTAGTAGGTACAAAGGTCATTCCTTTTGCGAACAGTTCCACCAGGCTGGGGTCAATTTTACATTCCGTGTAGTTATAGATTTTAAAGTCTTTTTTGGTGTTAAATAAAGTTTCATACAATTTTAGCCCTGGTACTGGTTGTTGCTCTTGGTGTTGTACCTCCGTCTCTGCCCTTGTGGGGGGTTCGTTGACCAGTTGTTCCCCCTCCCCCCCTTGTAGTTTTTTTGTATGCCTTGATTTTGTCTTGCATTATTAACCTGCTGATGAATTTGACCTGTTTCAAGTTCATTTATTTCATCTTCAAAGGTTTCATCTTCTATGTTGGTATTTCCAGAAGTTGTTGCATAAACATTGCTTTTAGTAGTAGGCACGTTTCTGGATGGTAAACGTTTTCCTTTACCTTTTGAAACTGTTTGGTAGGGGTTCCCATTGATTTTAGGTGGGGGGTTGTGAGTGTTAGGTGGTTTTGGAAATGCTTCCCCTTCACTGTAGGCTTTAAGGTCTCTTTGAAGTTTTTTAAGTTTGTTACCCTTTAATTTGACCATTTGTTGTGAAATACTGTTTAAACTTCTATCAAATTCATATTTGTATCTGTTGTAGTCTGAATCAACTTTAATCTCATGTTCCAGTAATGTAACTTCGTTGTTTAGACCTTCAAGGGAAATTTTATAGTACTTAATCATGCATTGCAATATTTCTAGGCCATGGTTATTGTATAAATTGGTTAATTCGTTAAAAAAATCTGACCCATACTCAAGGCCAGTAGGATAGGAATAGTGTCTCAGGCCTTTCGGAACAATTTTCTCCTGCACACACCTGTTTAAATAATTCAGTTCCAATTGTAGCTTTTTAGCTTTAAAAAGCTTATTATCAAAAACTTTTAGCTTGTCAGTTAAGCATTCACTGTTTTCATTATAAGATAAGTGCTCAGTACCTTCAATTAAATTGTCCATGTTGAGTTCCGTATCTAACCATGATTTTATATTAAAGTTGTTGTCCATATTTAAGGAGCGCTGTTCTCTAATCTCTCTTGGCTCAGCCGACCGTTGCTGTTGGGACTGTATTAGTCCGTTCCCTTGAGGAGGTTGTTGATTTCCACCAGATGTACCTGCTGCCGGTGTAGAAGCCCTCGATAATCCGCTGGAGTTGGTAACACCGTCTACCTTCTCCGATAGGCGGTCAAGTCGATCGTTGATCAAATTCAGTAGTTGGGTAAGGTTCCCCTGTGACTGTATCTGGTCCCCCTCTTCATCCATAACGTTACGGTAGTCAACTGGCAAACAACAAAGAAACCAGGAACTGAAGAAAACCAATGAGTACTAAAACTGACAAACCGCAAGTTCGTGGAAGTGCAGGAGGTGCAGGATAACAATAAATCCAAGTAGCGCAAACTGGCTGTAAAGTGCAAATGCGTTTATTTGAACAGAACAAAAATCACGTTAAACACTGAAAGCGTTTTTCGTCCCAGCAAATGCCGGAACTTCATCAGACAACAACTTCCTCTCCCACTGGTATCTTTATAAGAATTACCAGCTGTCAACAATTAATTATTTAAAACGCACATATCACGTTGTTTTTTAAGAAATAAGTGCATAGTTAATAGTGTTAAAATAAATAAAATAAAAATACAATACAAAACGATACAATTGCAGAAGTCCTACATGGGTTCTTTGTACATGCACCTCCTGCACTTCCACGAACTTGCGGTTTGTCAGTTTTAGTACTCATTGGTTTTCTTCAGTTCCTGGTTTCTTTGTTGTTTGCCAGTTGACTACCGTAACGTTATGGATGAAGAGGGGGATCAGATACAGTCGCAGGGGAACCTTACCCAACTACTGAATTTGATCAACGATCGACTTGACCGCCTATCGGAGAAGGTAGATGGTGTTACCAACTCCAGCGGACTATCGAGGGCTTCTACACCGGCAGCAGGTACATCTGGTGGAAATCAACAACCTCCTCAAGGGAACGGACTAATACAGTCCCAACAGCAATGGTCGGCTGAGCCAAGAGAGATTAGAGAACAGCGCTCCTTAAATATGGACAACAACTTTAATATAAAATCATGGCTAGATACGGAACTCAACATGGACAATTTAATTGAAGGTACTGAGCACTTATCTTATAATGAAAACAGTGAATGCTTAACTGACAAGCTAAAAGTTTTTGATAATAAGCTTTTTAAAGCTAAAAAGCTACAATTGGAACTGAATTATTTAAACAGGTGTGTGCAGGAGAAAATTGTTCCGAAAGGCCTGAGACACTATTCCTATCCTACTGGCCTTGAGTATGGGTCAGATTTTTTTAACGAATTAACCAATTTATACAATAACCATGGCCTAGAAATATTGCAATGCATGATTAAGTACTATAAAATTTCCCTTGAAGGTCTAAACAACGAAGTTACATTACTGGAACATGAGATTAAAGTTGATTCAGACTACAACAGATACAAATATGAATTTGATAGAAGTTTAAACAGTATTTCACAACAAATGGTCAAATTAAAGGGTAACAAACTTAAAAAACTTCAAAGAGACCTTAAACCCTACAGTGAAGGGGAAGCATTTCCAAAACCACCTAACACTCACAACCCCCCACCTAAAATCAATGGGAACATCTACCAAACAACTTCAAAAGGTAAAGGAAAGCGCTTACCATCTAGAAATGTGCCTATTATGAAAAGTAATGTTTATGCAACAACTTCTGGAAATACCAACACAGAAGATGAAACCTTTGAAGATGAAATAAATGAACTTGAAACAGGTCAACCTTATCAGCAGGTTAATAATACAAGACAAAATCAAGGCATACAAAAAAACTACAAGGGGGGGAGGGGGAACAATTGGTCAACGAATCCCCCACAAGGGCAGACGCGGAGGTACAACACCAGGAGCAACAATCAGTACCAGGGCTAAAATTGTATGAAACTTTATCCAACATCAAAAAAGACTTTAAAATTTACAACTATACGGAATGTAAAATTGACCCTAGCCTGGTGGAACTGTTCGCAAAAGGAATGACCTTTGTACCTACAAAAAGATGTGACATTTCCAAATTGATCATTGACTTTAAACTGTTTATACGTAAACTTAATTTAAATATTCTATTTGGTAATAACAGTTATAATACAAATGAATTAAGGATAGCCAGTACATTTAATGTACCCCAAAATGACGTTTTGAACATGTTTGAACATTTGTGTACTAGTGAATTTAGAGATCTTACAAAACATGTTAACAGTAAGAACATAAAAAATAACATGTCAGAAGAAGAAAACAATTCACTAACCCTTATTAGACAGCTGCCCTTGAGATTAATGAAGCCTGACAAGGGCGGAGGGTTAGCAGTTCTCTATAATGGAGACTATTCTAATATTATGTGTTCAATACTAGAGAGTGACACCTATGAAGTGATAAGTAGAAATGAACTAAATCAAGCGTACAATAGAATTAGAATGTTTTTTAGTGACCTATACACAGACGGTATTATTGATATAAAACAATACACCTACATTACAATGATGGCACCCAGTATCCCAAAATTTTAGGATAGCTACATAAAATGTATCAAATCCGCCATTTAGAGCTTTGGTAGATGCAAGACAGTCCATGACTTATCCATCTGCAAAACTTGTGGACTGCATATTAAAGAAGTATGTGGAGTCGGAAACAGATTCTTAAGGATTCCTGGTCTTTTTTAGAAAGTATACAGGCCACAACCTTTAACAAACTGGGGAACTTTCTAACTGTTGATATCTGCAACCTGTATTCATGTATTCCACATACAGTAGGTATTGAATGGGTAGTTGACTTCATTAGAACAAAAGGAGCCCACGACAATGAATGTTTGTTAGTTGAGCAACTCCTAGATATAATATTGGAAAACAACTTTGTTTGCTTTGAAGGAATGTTGTTTAAGCAAAAAATAGGAGTAGCCATGGGCTCCCCAGTGGGATCCAGTTTTGCCAACTTGGTGTTAGCCCACTGGGAAAATAAATATCTCCTCAGTAGTGAATGGATGAATAAAATATCTTGTTACAAAAGGTTTTTGGATGATATATTCATTATCATCAATGGGGATGAACTAGTTGCAGATGAACTAGTTACTTATCTTAACTCAACTACCACATTCTTAAGGTTTACAAAAAACTATCAGCAAACATCGATTAACTATCTAGATGTTTATCTGATCAAAAACACAGACAAATATACTGCGAAGATCTATAGGAAGGAAACACATTGTAATAGCTACTTACACTTCACTAGTATGCATCCCTACCATCAAAAGAAATCAGTTGTCAAAGGACAACTAGTTAGGGCTGCGAGGATGGTCACCCTAAACGAGGACTTCGAGGAAGAATGTGCTTTATTGTATGACATGTTTATAAATAGGGGGTATCCTGTTTCATTTTTGCACGTAATATTCCAAGAAGTAACTGAGAAAAGAAACAAGGGAATATATAAACCGATTTTGAATACTGTAACAACATTAAACAACTCATTAAGTTGTGATATTAGAATTGACAACCTTGAGCAACTAGACGCTATGGTTTCAGTTACAGTCGAACAAGAATCGACTGAGTTATTAGAATACAAACAGGATTTTACTATTGCATTTACATTTACCTATTGTACAGAAGCATTAAACATAGGTAGAATAGTGAAAAAATATTGGCGTTTTTTATCTTTAGATAAAAACTTATCACATATTTTTAATTTTGGCCCGACGATTTCATACAGAAGGGGTTATAACTTAAAAAGTTACTGGAAACAAATCCCAAAATAAAGAAAACCAAAAGAGGCACCACGAAATGTGGGAGTTGTAAATATTGTCAATATATAGACACATCTGAAAACTTTAACATTAGAAATGAAATTTTTTATGTCAACACATCATGCAATTGCAATTCTAGGTCAATAGTCTATCTAGCTCAATGTACCAAGTGCCCCTCATTTTACGTGGGCAAAACAGATGAGCGACTACGTGATAGGATATATGAGCATAATTATGCTATTGCGAAAAATAAAGATGACAATGCCTTGGCTAGGCATTGCACAAAAAACCCAGGCCATACATTTAAATTCATGGTTATAAATCAAATTGTGCAAAAAACTAATGAACAGGGTCTTATTAATGAAAATTTATTAAAACTTGAACTCGAGAGAAGCGAACTCAAATGGCAACTACGTTTAATGGCCTGTAGTGACCCAGGCCTGAATGAGTTCTGCTCTATTGCATGCATTCTTAAAATTAAAAGTTTATTTAGATGAGTGTTATATACATAAGAATAGACATTGGTTATTAAAAAATAGGTCATTGAGAACTTAAATAACATAAAATAAAGAAAAATTAAACAAAACACTTATAGAAAAGAATGTTATAAATTTAATAAACACATTTTTATTGTTTATTACTTTTTCACTGTCCATCCATTTATTGTCATTGTTTGGTATATATACACTTTTTATATATTATATATATATTTTTATATTGATATATATTCTTTATGTTTATGCAACCAGACAGTTATATGTTTATTAAATACATTCATTGTGTTATGGTATTTTAACTGATTAAATAACATTTAGTAGGGCGAGACCTCATACAGTTAATACCAGCTCATTCTTTTAATTCTAATAGGTACGGTATTACATATATTTTTAATATATACATTTTTTAATATATACATTTATTATAATATAGTCAGTATATGCATTGTAAGATATATTGTGATAATAAAAGTATAAAAGCATACAAATAACAAAAGTTGGGCTGTTTGTACAGCAATCGGAAAAATACAATACGGACTATTACAATTTATTTATTGTCTGTAACTTGGCTATGTACAAAGAACCCATGTAGGACTTCTGCAATTGTATCGTTTTGTATTGTATGTTTATTTCATTTATTTTAAACACTACTAACTATGCACTTATTTCTTAAAAAACAACGTGACATGTGCGTTTCAAATAATTAATTGTTGACAGCTGGTAATTCTTATAAAGATACCAGTGGGAGAGGAAGTTGTTGTCTGATGAAGTTCCGGCATTTGCTGGGACGAAAAACGCTTTCAGTGTTTAACGTGATTCTTGTTCTGTTCAAATAAACGCATTTGCACTTTACAGCCAGTTTGTGCTATTTGGATTTATTGTTATCCTGCACCTCCTGCACTTCCACGAACTTGCGGTTTGTCAGTTTTAGTACGCAACTGCAATAATGTGTATGTGCTCCTCTGTCCAGGAGAGGGGTTAGTACAAAATAATATGTCCTCATTGTTGGTATATAGGCAGGGACACAAACAACAGTCATGGTTGCCTAGATTATAGCTCCCCCATGAGGATTGATGGTCAGCAGGCATGGAGGTAAACAACATAAAAAACAATGTACAGCAGAATACAAGTAAGCAAACTGGGCTGTCCACTATTATAAAGTACTGAGTGGCATATGAGTGAATGCTGTAAATTTGCAGAAACCGTGATGTGATGTTTAATTTTCCCTTACTGTTGCACAAGTCAGCCTGACTGACTGACAGTTCTCTTGCAGTTATCACAAAATATTAATTAAATAATTTTGTGATGTGAACCCTGCCAAGTACCACAGATGCCAGAGCACAACAGAATTTACTCATACAAAGCGTTGACAACAGCAAAGCGTTGACAACAGCTTCAAAAATAGAAATGGTGCATCTGCAGCTCATGGCCTGAATTTGCCAGTGGTTCTTACTCCGTAAAGTGTAGAAGCAATGTGGCATTAAATGCAACCTAGAAAGCATGCTCTCTTTAATGCAGATGTTCATCGTGTTTCACTGTTGCAGTCATTACACTTGGGTTATCCTGCTAGCAGGCTACCAGCAGTCGGCCTGAATTCCAAAGTCCTGGTCCAGCGTCGGTTGCTGTCGCCTCTTCCCTGACGTCAGTGTGCCAGGGGTATAAAAGATGCAGCCAACACCATTTTCTTCAGTCTTTCTTGCCGCGCGGTGCCCGAAGCAAAACCAGTTCGCAAGTGCCAGTCGTCCGACTCCTGAGATTTTCGAAATTGAATTTCAGAACCGAAGTCTTCAATAAAGCTAAGTACCCTGTTGGGGAAACTTTTTCTTGCTCAAGACCGATGTCAGTAAAAGTTAACAATTGTATTTCTTGTGGGAAGCAAATACCGCATAAAGATTTTCACTCTTACTGTATTCCTTGCCTAGGCCCCGACCACGATGTTGCTAGTTGTCGGTTTTGTGCTAGATTCAACCAACGCACTATTAAGCGTCGGTTCGATTTTGCTTTACATTACTTTGGCTGAAGGTTTAATTATATAATGCCGTTGAAACAACCGACAACCGGAATTCATAAAAAGCGCAAGAACAAAGAAAAGGACAGGCATCCGAGGTCCAAAACCGATGACGAAGCCTCTTCTAGGCTAGTTGCCGGTTCTCAGTGAGGCGCTTTCGCAGCCCCTGGCACCCACTACCTCAGAGCCACAGGCCGCCTCTGACTCCCATGTGGAGACAACTAGGCCTCTGGAAACTCAAAGTATTGGGCCTACGGAGACTATTCCCTCAGATGGGTCCGGAGCTGCTTAACAGGCATTGGCTTCTGAGGGTGTTTTCAGACCTACACAGCTTACTATCGGGACTACTTCAGCAGCCAAGACAAAGTCTAAAACACCCATAAAGACAAAGAAACAAGTACAGCTTTCACCTGGACAGTCATCCATGCCAAAGAAACAGATGCTTAAAATGGTCGAGGACCTAATTACTCTGATCTGGGGTTCCCATCCCCCTCCTGATAAAAGGCCTAGGCAAGATACTGACTATGATTCCTCTGACCAGGTTTCTATTTCCTCTGATTCCTCTTCAGAACAGGGATATTCTCTTCCTCCCTATGAGGATTCTGATGCTGAAGAATCTATTCCTTCAGCCTCTCCTCCTGAGGATTACTCTTTTGGGGAAACCCTGCACACCATGAGGGAGCATTTCCATTGGGAGAGCCAAGATTATTCTGAATCCAAGAAGAGGCTCGGAGATTTTCTTTTACTGCCTCAGCACAGGCCTCTTGCTATTCCCCCTGTACTAGATATTGTTAATGATGTTTTTTCTGAATCCAGTTTGTCTCCTGAGTCTTTACCCCCTGCACCAGTTAAGCCAGATAGGTACCACAGGGTCCCAGATTCACATAAATTTCTTTATAAAAACCCTGCTGCTGACCCAGAAACAATTTCTCAGGGTCCCAAAGGGGTCAAGGCTTCCACTGCAAAAAGCCATGTTCCCTCTGATAGGGATTCTAGAGCACTGGACAGATGGGGGGAAAAGTCTACACCTCTGCTACTTTAGCTGTAAGGGCTTTAAACTGTCAGTTTCACATGCTTAAATACCAACAATATCTAATGTCTTTGCTCAAACAGAAAATGCTTACAAATTCAGAATGTCCTGAAAATAAGGAAATGCAGGATGTATTGCATGCAGCTGAACAAGTGGGAAAGCATACTTTGCAATGTGGTTTTGATTCATTAGAGGCTTCTTGCAGAGCCGCAGTTACAGGTTCTGTCATTCGAAGGCATGCTTGGTTAAAGGAACAAAGTTAACTGATCATGTTAAAGCAAAATTGTTGGATGTTCCATTACAGCATGATACTTTGTTTGGTGTTAAGGCAGAAGAGGTGTTAAAGAAAATGGAGGATAAAGCAAAATCAATGCAGACAGTAAAGGATTTCTTACAGGTTGAGCCACCCAGATTTAGCAGGAACTGGCCTTCAAAAAAATGGTCCTTTCCAGTGTCAAGACAGCCCACAAAGAGGCAGATACAGACGCCCAAGAAGCAGATCTCAGCCACAAGGCACATACAGACCTAAGCAATGGGGTGCTTCTGCCCCCAAAGGCGGAGAAGACAAATCACAACCCTATAGGAAACAGTCCCAATGACTTCCCTGTACCTGTGCCAAGCACTTACCCTTTGCAGGCACCCTTAGGGGGAAAATTTGCACTTTTCTCACAAAATTGGCACAAAGTTACCCAAGACAAATGGGTACTGAATATTGTTTCCCAGGGTTACAGGTTCCACTTTCACACCCTACCAAGGCCAAAAGGTATGCCAGACCTGCCACACAATTAATGGGCAGAGGCACAAAAACAAATTTCTGCTCTCATGGACATGAGGGCTATTCAAAAAGTACCACAGCAAGAGCAGGGACAAGGATTTTACTCAAGACTTTTCTTTGTACCCAAAAAGGACAAAGTTTGGAGACCAGTACTGGACCTGTCTACTCTAAATACCTTCCCGGACGTTCCAAAATTCAGAATGTTGACACTGCAGCAACTTCTACCCATGCTGGCCAAGAAGGCTTGGCTAGTTACTTTGAACCTCAAAGAGGCATACCTGCATATCCCAATCAGACAGTCTTGCAGAAGATACCTCAGATTCATAGCTGGCTCAGTGCATTACCAATTCTCTGCACTGCCCTTTGGCTTATCTACTGTTCCCAGGGTCTTCACAAAATGCCTGGCACCAGTAATTGCATTTTGCAGACAAAAAGGAATTCAGATATATCCCTACTTGGACGACTGCCTTATTCAAGCAGAGAGCAAGGACATTCTACTAAAGCATCTGGCATTTGTAAAACGAGTACTAATTTGCCTAGGGTACACAGTAAACGAAAATAAATCAAAACTAGTGCCCTGTCAAGAGATAATATTCCTGGGCGCAAGCTTAAATACAACTGCCCAGATGGCTTATCTCATGCCAGACAAACAAAGGCAACTGACTCATTACTTTCAAATGATGGCAACAAAGACCCAGCTACCTGCAAGAAAAATGATGCAGGCTTTCGGCTTCATGGCATCCTGCATCCTGATAGTTCCATATGCAAGACTGCATATGAGGAAGCTACAATGGTATCTAAAAAGTGTTTGGACTCAACATTGCCACAGCCTGGAAACAATAATTACTCTCATTCCCTGCCTGCAACAAGAGTTTCAATGGTGGGCACTGGCCTGTCACCACAACAAGGGACAGCCTTTCACTTTACCCACAGCCAGGCAGACACTAACAACAGATGCATCGGATTATGCCTGGGGAGCACACATGGCGGGAAAATGTATACAGAGCACGTGGCCCATGGACCAAATGCATCTTCATATCAATCAAAAAGAGATGCTAGCTGTACAGAATGCCCTGACAGCCTTCAAGAACCTACTACATCCAGGACAACTATTACTAAAGACGGACAATACTACAGTCATGTGGTACATAAACAAACAAAGGAGCACACATTCCTACCCCCTCTGCAGGCAAGCCATGACTTTGTGGAACACAGCACTGACCTATCAAGTACATCTACAGGCACAATTCCTGCCAGGAAAGAAAAATACTCTGGCAGACGAACTAAGCAGAAACCTCATGGACCCTCACGAGTGGAAACTAGATCCACAAGTCTTCAGCATGATAACAAAGAAATGGGGATGCCCAGACATAGATCTATTTGCCTCCCCTCACAACTGCCAACTACAGAGATTCTGCACAAGAACTTATCCTCAAGCATGGAAGGTGGATGCTCTATCATTCAGCTGGAAAACCCTAACAGTTTATGCCTATCCACCACTGCCTCTACTCTCCAAGGTACTTCTAAAAGTCAGACAAGAAAAGCCAAAAATGATTCTGATTGCCCCAGACTGGCCACGCCAGCACTGATACCCAATCCTAAAGAGCTTGCCTCAAGGGCCAGCATGGACTTTACCTCAAATTCCCCATCTGCTGACCCAATAAAACAATCAGATCTTGCACAGCCAACTCAAAACCTTAAATCTGGCTGCATGGCGAGTAATATAGCCACTCAGAACACTCCTCTCTCTAAAGCTGTTATGGATGTCATCTTGGAAGCCAGGAGGCCCAGCACTAGGAAATCTTATGCAGAAAAATGGAAGAGATTCGGTGCTTGGAACCAGACACAAGGACTTGAACCGCTTGTTCCAAATATCCTTCAGATTTTACAATACCTAACTGAGGTGCTGGACAAAGGCCTATCCTTCTCATCAATTAAGATCAATGCCTCTGCCATTTCAGCTGATTACAATACGGAACCTCCTATGTTCTCTCATCCACTGCTAAGACAGTACCTCAGAGGGGCAAAAAACATAAGACCCCCCCAAGGAGAGCACCTATACCAACATGGGACCTCAACTTTGTCTTGGAAAAGCTCACACTACCTCCTTTTGAGCCAGCCAATACAGCTGAGATAAAATTATTATCATGGAAAACTGCTCTGCTTCTAGCAATAACTTCAGCAAGAAGAGTATCAGAGCTACAGGCATTAATGGCAGTGGAACCTTTTATCATTTTTCATACGGACAGGGTTTCTCTAAGGACAAACCCAACATTTATACCAAAGGTAGTATCCAGTGTGGCTCTTAACCAAGCCATCCATTTACCAACCTTTTATCCAAATCCCCAGAATAAAGGAGAAAGACTTCTGCACTCTTTGGACATACACAGACAGCTAAGCTTCTACTTGGACAAAACAAAAGCTTTCAGGAAAACTGAACAACTTTTTGTGGCATGCGCTGCAGGATCACAAGGAAAAGCTATTTCAAAGCAGACTATTTCAAAATGGATAGGACACTGCATTTGTTTCTGCTATGCACAGCATGGCAATTCAGTGCCTAAGAATATTAGGCCACATTCTACCAGGGCAGCAGCCACATCAGCAGCCTTTCTCAGAGGAGTACCAACCAAGGAAATTTTGGAGGCTGCAACTTGGAGTTCAGTGCTCACTTTTACCAAACACTACCACTTACCTCTTTACTCTAAATCCAGAGCAGGCTTTGCCACTGCAGTTCTGCAGGGCCTCATAGCCTCTCCTAATTCTATTTAGACCCAGCCGCCCATCCTCAGCTTTGGGATTCAACCCAGGTGTAATGACTGCAACAGTGAAACACGATGAACATAGTACAGTTGTGTACCTACCATAAATGTAGATGTTCGAGTGTATTCACTGTTGCAGTCCAGGTTACCCTCCCACCATCCCCCTTTCATTACTGGGAATTATCTGTTCTTCTCTATTCTATACAACCTATGTGGTGTATTTGCTTGTAGAGGAAGGTAATGTTTATGTTAGTGCATGCATTTTTATTTGCAGAATTTTTAGCCTACCCTTTTGTGGGCACCTGACATCTGGGGCAAGAAAAACTGAAGAAAATGGCGTCGGCTGCATCTTTTATACCCTTGGCCCACTGACGTCAGGGAAGAGGCGACAGCAACCGACGCCGGACCAGGACTTTGGAATTCAGGCCGACTGCGGGTAGCCTGCCAGCAGGATAACCCAAGTGTAATAACTGCAACAGTGAATACACTCGAACATCTACATTTATGGTAGGTACACAACTGTACTTTGTCTTTGATAGGATGTTCATCGTGCATACAGCTGCAGTCTTAACAGATGGGTTCTCCTGCCGTCAGGCGGGTCCTCGGTCGGCCGAATTCCAAAGTCTAGGTCCGGCGTTGGTTGTCGTCCCTTCTTCCCTGACGTCAGTGCGCCAGGGGGCCAGCTCCTGAAATTACGAAAATTTTGCAACCGAAGTCTTCTTGAAAGCTAAGTACCCCGTTGGGGAAACTTTTCTTGCCTCAGACCGATGTCAGACAAAGTTAATAATTGTATTTCTTGTGGGAAGCAAATGCCGCACAAGTATTTTCATTCCCTCTGCATTCCTTGCTTAGGCCCAGACCACGATGTCTCGGTCTGTCGTTTTTGTGCTACATTCAACAAACGCACCATTAAGCGTCGGGCGGAGTTCGCCCAGCACTATTTTGGCAAAAAATTTAACTATATTATGTCGTCAGATATTCCAACTACAGTTTTGTCTAAAAAATGCAAAGACAAGGACCGACACACGAGGTCCGCGGCCTCTACCGACACCACGCCAAAGCCGACTACAGGTGGTCCGGTTCTCAGCGAGGCGCCTACGCAGCCCCTGCCTACCGACGACACTTCATTGGCAGTGTCTTCTGTGCCCGAGGTCGCTGGCTCCTTGGCCCACACCCCGACTACAGATACCGAAGCCACTCTTGGTGGTGAATTTCAAAATGTAGACAGGTCTGCCTCCTCTCAAGGTGTCTTCAGACCTTCCTCTTCTTTTTCTATCAAGGCTTTCACTAAGTCTAAAGCAGCCATGCATTCTAAGAGACAAGCTTCACAGGGCCCTTCTCCAGACCCCATGCCTAAAAAATAGATGCTTAAAATGGCTGAGGATTTCATTACTCTTATTAGGGTTTCTCAAACCCCCCCGGACAAAAGGCCCAGAGTGGAGGAAGAATCCCCCTCCTCTGACCAGGCCTCCATTATTTCAGATCACTCGGATGAACAGGAACATTCCTACTCCCCTTTTGAAGATTCTGATGCTGAGGAGTCCATTCCCTCTGTCTCCCCCCCAGAGGATTACTCATTTGGGGAAACCCTGCATACCTTAAGGGAACACTTCCACTGGGAAGGCCAAGAGTACTCAGATTCCAAGAAAAGGCTTAGGGATTTTCTCTTGCTACCCCAGCACAGGCCTCTGGCTATACCTCCTGTCTTAGACATACTAGATGATGTGTACTCGGAGGCCTGCCTTAACCCTGATTCTTTACCTCCAGCCCCAGTCAAGCCTGACAGGTACTACCGGGTTCCTGACTCACACCAATTTTTATACAAAAGCCATGCGGCTGACCCAGAAACTATCTCACAGGGCCCCAAGGGAATTAAGGCCTCCACTGCTAAAAACCCATTACCTTCCGAGAGAGATTCCAGATCCTTAGAAAGGTGGGGAAAAAAGGTATACACCTCGGCCACCTTAACCATGAGGGCATTAAACTGCCAGTTCCGTATGGTAAAGTACCTACAGTTTCTGTTATCACAGTTGAGAAGTAAAATGTCACATCCTAAACAACCAGACTTGAAGGAGTTGCAGGATTTGATGCATAGTGCAGAACAAGTGGGTAAACATACCTTGCAATGTGGTTTTGATGCTCTAGAGGCCTCATGTAGAGCTGCTGTTACAGGATCAGTCATACGTAGACATGCCTGGCTCAAGGAGCAAACCTTACCAGATCATGTCAAAGCTAAATTACTAGATGCCCCTCTACAAAAGGATGTATTATTTGGTGCTAAAGCTGAGGAGGTATTAAAGAAAATGGAGGAAAAGGCTAAATCAATGCAAATAGTGAAAGATTTTCTACAGGTACAACCTCCACGTTTCAGTAGAAATTGGCCTTCCAGAAATTGGTCCTTTCCAGCCACGGACAGACCCCAAAGAGGTAGATACAGGCACCCGAGGGGCAGAGGGCAATCTCAAGGATCGTTTAGAGGCAGACAATGGCAAGCTCCTACACAAAGAGGTGGTGAGGATAGTTCACAGCCATTCAGAAAGCAAGCCCAATGACTTTCCCCTTTGCATGCCAAGCAAGGCTCAAATGGCAGCACCCTTAGGCGGAAAACTGGCAATATTTTCAAAAAATTGGCATATTGTCACAAAAGACAAATGGATCCTGGACATTATAAACAGAGGCTACAGATTCCATTTTCACACCCTTCCAAAAATGAGAGGCATGCCAAACCTGCCACACAATCAAAGAGCAGAGGCACAAAGACAAATTTCAGATCTCATGGACATGAAAGCTATTCAAGAGGTACCTACTCACGAACAAGGTCAAGGTTTTTATTCAAGACTATTCCTGGTACCAAGGAAGGGAAAAGATTGGAGACCTATTTTGGACCTATCCATCCTAAACACATTTTTACTCCTACCAAAATTCAAGATGCTCACATTACAGCAGCTTCTTCCCATGCTGGGCAAGGAGTCTTGGCTGGTAACATTGGACCTCAAGGAGGCATACCTGCATGTCCCAATCAGACAAAATTGCAGAAGATACCTCAGATTTCTTGCAGGTTCAACCCATTATCAATTCTCTGCATTGCCCTTTGGCTTATCTACTGCGCCCAGAGTATTCACGAAATGCCTGGCATCAGTAATTGCCTACTGCAGACTTCAAGGGATACAAATATACCCATATTTGGACGACTGCCTGATCCAAGTGGACAGCAAGCACATACTTCTGAAACATCTGGCTTTTGTAATAATGTTGTTGAATTCTCTGGGATACACAGTCAACAAAAAGAAATCAAGGCTACTACCCTCTCAGAAAATAATTTTCCTGGGTGCCAACTTGGACACAAACACCCAGATGGCCTACCTCACGCCAGAGAAGCAGGGCAACTAACTCAATACTTCAGAACACTAGCAAATTTCACCAGGCTGACTGCAAGGAAAATCCTGCAGGCTCTGGGATTCATGGCATCTTGCATCCTACTAATCCCATGTGCAAAGCTGCATATGAGGAAACTTCAATGGTACTTGAAAACCTATGGTCTCAACACAGCCACAGTTTGGAAACAATAATACCACTAATTCCATGTCTTCAAAAGGAATTTCTGTGGTGGGCTCAAGCATGCCAAACAAACACAGGTCTCCCATTCTGCAAGCCTCAAGCAAATCAAGTCATCACAACAGACGCCTTGGACTACGCCTGGGGCACATGACAGATCGGTGCATTCAGGGCAAATGGTCCCAAAAGAAAAGCACCTTCACATCAATCAAAAGGAAATGCTAGCAGTAATAAATGCTATTATAGCTTTCAAAGACCTTCTGCATCCAGGTCAGCTATTGATAAGGACAGACAACACCACAGTAATGTGGTACATAAACAAACAGGGAGGAACCCATTCATACCCCCTATGCAGGCTGGCCATGTCACTTTGAAACATGGCTCTGGAATTACAAATCGAACTTCAAGCACAGTACTTGCCAGGCAAGGAAAACACGCTGGCAGACAACCTAAGCAGAAATATGACAGATCCACACGAATGGAAGTTGCATCCTCAAGTTTTTACAGAGATAATTCAAGCATGGGGAAGGCCAGACATAGATATCTTTGCCTCCCACAAAAATCACCAATTGACAAAATTCTGCTCAAGGACTTTTCATCCACAGGCCTGGAGAGTGGACGCTCTCTCTTTCAGTTGGACAACAATGACAGTTTATGCCTTTCCACCTCTTCCTCTGCTGCCCAAAGTTCTATTAAAAACCAGAGCAGACAGGCCAAAGATGATTCTCATTGCTACAGACTGGCCAAGACAGCACTGGTACCCACTCCTGAGGAGCCTGACGCATTCCCCTCCATGGACCCTACCTCTAATGCCTCTTCTTCTGACTCAGCACAGCTTCAAAACTCTTCACAGTCAGCTGAAAACACTCAATCTGGCCGCATGGAAGATTCCTTAACATCACAACAGATCCTACTCTCCAAGGAGGTGCAGGATGTCATTTTGGAGGCCAAAAGGCCGTCTACTAGAAAAGCTTACGCCGCAAAATGGAAACTGTTTTGTGCCTGGAATGAGAAAAAGGGCCAGACTCCTGGAAAACTGAATTTACCTCAAATTTTACAGTATCTAGCTGAGCTGCTAAGCAGTGGACTTTCATTCTCCTCCATCAAAATCCATGCCTCAGCCATTTCTGCAGAATACAACACTGATCCACCTTTATTCTCTCACCCCCTCTTAAGACAGTTCCTCAGAGGGGCTAAGAATATAAAACCCCCAAGGAAACAACCAATACCTGCTTGGGATCTCAGTTTCATTCCAGAAAAGCTGACCTTGCCTCCTTTTGAGCCAGCTGCCTCAACAGATTTGCAATATTTGTCCTGGAAAACAGCTTTCCTTCTGGCTATCACCTCAGCTCGTAGGGTATCGGAACTACAAGCCCTCATGGCTGTGCAGCCTTTTATCATCTTCCATCAGGACAGAGTTTCCTTACGAACCAACCCGTCCTTTATGCCAAAGGTGGTATCCAGGGTAGCTTTGAATCAGGCTATACACTTAACTACCTTCTACCCTAATCCTCAAAACAAAGGGGAGAGACTACTACATTCCTTGGACATCTACAGACAGCTGCGTTACTATTTAGACAGAACAAAGCCTTTCAGAAGATCAGAACAGCTCTTTGTGTCCTATGCTATAGGAGCTCAAGGGAAGCCAATTTCCAAACAGACAATCTCAAAATGGATAGCCCACTGAATACGCTTTTGTTACTCTCTTCATGGTAAAACTGTACCTGCAGGCATCAGATCTCACTCCACAAGGGCCACAGCTACCTCTGCAGCTTTCCTCAGAGGAGTTCCTACCAAAGATATTTTGGAAGCAGCCACTTGGAGTTCTGTGCATACCTTCTCCAAGCACTACCACCTACCATTATACTCCAAAACTAGAGCAGGCTTTGCCACTGCAGTCTTGCAGGGCATTTTGGTTCCTCCTAGTTCCACCTAGTGCCTACCATCCCTTTCTTAGCTTTGGTATTCTATGCATCTGTTATGACTGCAGCTGTATGCACGATGAACATAGTACAGTTTTGTACCTACCATAAATGTAGATGTTCGAGTGCTAATACAGCTGCAGTCCAGGTTTCCCTCCCTCCTTCCCCTCTTGGGACAGGCCTGTTGGCTAACACCTCCTCATACAACCTGATTAGGGTATTCTTTTATGGTGTATTTGCTTGCAACTACTGTATTTTGATTATATTGCATTGCTTTATTACACAAATTTATGTATTGCCTTCCTTCTGGGGGCACCTGACATCTGGGGCAAGAAAAACTGAAGAAAATGGCATTGGCTGGTTCTTTTATACCCCTGGCGCACTGACGTCAGGGAACAAGCGACGACAACTGACGCCGGACCTAGACTTTGGAATTCGGCTGACCGAGGACCCGCCTGACGGCAGGAGAACCCATCTGTTATCACTGCAGCTGTATTAGCACTAAAACATCTACCTTTATGGTAGGTACAAAACTGTACTTTCTTGAGTCAGCTGCAACACAGAACATTGCTGCTTACCTAGCTGTATACACCATCACATTTAAGTATGTGCTTCTTGTTTGTATCACTTCACTACCACATAGACATGTTATTTCAATGCAACCATATTGAATCCTTTTGCATAAATTCTGTGTCTTTCTCCTCAGGCATTGGTTTTATTAGGACTAGAATGACTCAGGGCTGTGTACTGGGGCCAGTGCTTATTTTTTTGCTCATTACTGATCTAACCCTGGGTCTTTTTTGTTGTAGGTAACAATGTACATAGATACCCTGTTACTCCACAAAGTAGAAGCACACTAGCTGCTCAAAAAGAAATGCAGACAAATTGTAATAGTTTTTGGTGGTTGCATTGAAGCAAACTTGCTGCCAACACTAACAAAATGTATGTCTTATTCGGTATAACTCAGAATTAGAAATATGCCCCTGAAGTCAAACTTTGCAGCTTTTTTTTTTCAAACATGTTTTTTTTATTGGTTTTTGCAAGGTTTATAAACAAAAACACAAACAACAGAAACGCAAAAAAACAATTTATACAAAAGATAGATCATTGCTATGTAGTTAAGTAATAACATTGTGAATAAGCATATGCACTATAACTCAGCAAAAACAGTAAAACTAGACAAAGAAATACAAATGAAAATAACTACTAACCTATACAGCCTAACTATAGTAAAACATCTACATTAAGGTTAGAAGGTAATATAGAAACACCCTTATATTATTTGGTGCGATACAAGATAGGATACAGTTATCATTAGTTAACAGGAGAATGAAGAAAGGTTGGGGGAAATGTGTATGTCTTACCTTTACGTAAAGTGGAAGAGAAAAAAGGGGTGTATTGCTAGACTAACACTATATACACTATTTAAGTTACGGATGCCATCATCAGTGAATAGAAGAACATCTCAGAATTGTATTTAAAGGTATAGTGTAGTCAGTAGTCATCTATTAAGACACTGAAAAGTTTGAGCATAAAGGTTTTACTTTGCAGCGTTTTTATAAAATTCTCAGTTGTCAAACTCAACATCATAAGTGTCTATGATTCTGGCTTAATCCAGTTTTGTTCTTTAAGTCTGATGTGAAGATGGGTGTAAACAAGGTACTCAGACTGTTAGAATAATATAACAAGTTGTACAGTTCTTTAACTATCAAAGCTAGAAGGGCAACATGAATTAACCCCTTCATCTCTAAAGTGGATATTGTCCTTCCTGTGGTAACAGTCAGATGTCCTTCTGTATCACTGTTGCAGTATTCCTTACAATTAGGAGTCCCCTGTCAATAGCAGCCCAATGTCCAGCCAGTGTACCAAAGCTTTTGGTTGTAATAGGGATGTCGTATGTCACATGTATGCTCCTTGCGAACATCATGGGGCATAAAGGTGAGACACGGATGTACCTTCCTCAGGACTTCTTTGCTGTCAGTCCAAGCACCATCTCTGATCATCGGTCTGAATGCTCTTTTGTCTTCTGGTTGCCAAGCCGTTTTCAGATAAGTGCCCCGTTGGTGGTGTTCTTATCTTATTTTATGTAATTGTTGGATTACATGTCATCCAGAAAGGGAAATGCCAGTGTGGGAGACAGGATTCCCCATAAGGATCATCAGTAGCAATGTTTGTTTTGCTGCTAAGGTACTTCTCACGACCGAGGTACTTCTCACGACCGTATGTCTTGTCATATTTGCCAAACGTTTGTCCCTAAAACTTTGCGTAATCATCTCTCCTCTTTAGCTATTTATTTAGAGAGCCAACATCTTAAATTGTTGACTCAGGGTACAGTGGCTGAATCATCCAGGCCTGAGGGTCAGCCGTCTGCAAAGAAAAAGGCCAAGAAAGTTCAGTCAGATTCTTTTGATGTACTGCCTCCACCAGACATCTCAGTCACAGCTGGTGAAAGCCCGGACGATTGTCTGGTTCTTCAGTCGGATTCCTCTGCTGTGACCGCTTCGGAGGCCTGCTTCCCCCAGTCTTTCACTCCTCTTAAGAGGTCTAGGGAGCAGGATTCTTCTGCTAAAGAAGTTGATTCTGATGAAGAATCCTTGGCCTATTCCTCCCAGATTCTCTCTCCTTTGGACTGTGGTTCTGAGGAAGAGGACTGTATTAGTCCAGATTCTCCTTTTGAGGAGATTTCCTTTGAGGATACGGTTTCCCATATGATGGAGTTTTTCAAATGGGACTGTACCCAGGTTTCCGATGTTAAGAAATGGTGTTATGACCTCCTTTAAATGGAGTCTCCTAAGCCCTCTGCTGTCCCTCCTGTTGTAGCTGCTTTGTTAGACTCTTTTTCCGCAGCTTCTCAGGCTCCTGATTCCCCGCCCCCTGCTCCTAAAAAGCCTGATAAGCTTTATAAGGTGTCTGATGATTGTAAATTTCTTTAGAAGTGTCCCTCTGCTGAGCCTTCTGTTATTTCTGGTTCTTCTGATAAGCCCTCTTAGCATTTATCTTCTACTAAGTGGCTTCCCTCTGACAAGGACAGCAGAACAAAGGAAATATTGGTAAGAAGGTGTACTTTGCTGCTACTCTGGCATTTAGGGCTCTGAATTACCAGACCCATATGACCAGGTACATTTTGGCCCTTCTCTCTCATGCTTTTCAAGTTTTCAGATCTTCCTAATTCTGAGGAGAAGGCTTCATCCCCTTTCTTTGTTGGGGTCCTCTTCTCAAATAGCTTGTCATTCCGTTAAATGTAGTTATGACACAGCTGATGCCTCCTCTAGAGCGGCTGCCTTTGGTTCTGCATTAAGGAGGTATTCCTGGCTTCGTCTTCAGTCTCTACCTGATGATATTAAGGCCAAAACTCTCTTTGGTTCTGCAGCTGCTGAGCTTTTTAAGTCTCTTCAGGAAAAAGGTAAGGCTATGCCGGAATGTTTCCCTGTTCCAAAATTTCAGTGGAAGTATCCTACCAAGTCGACCATTGTTCGTAAACTGTCTCATCCTCCTTCCAAAGGTAAAAAGAGTGCTAGAAGGGCTCCTCCTGCTAAATCTACTCAGACTCCTACAGCTCAGAAGCCTCCTTTTCCAGACAAGCCAGGTCCTTCTAAAGCAAGTTCCACTATATCTTCGCCTTTCCCTGTCCCTTCCCAATTGGTTAAGGATCACTCAGGATTCTTGGGTTCTAGCCATCATTCAACAGGGATGTTACATGGTTTGGAAATCCTTTTCCCTTTTTTGAGAATTCCTCAACCTCCTCAGGAACACCTGCTATTTTTTTCTGGATGTTCTTCAAAGCCTTTGGTCTCAAGGAGCCATCCAAGCAGTTTCTGCTCCTCAAAAGGGGAAGGTTTTTTTTTCCAGAATGTTTCTGGTTCCCAGGAAGGAAGGCAACTGGAGACCCATTCTGGATCTTTCCAAGCTCAACTTCCTTTCAGATGTTATCCCTTCAAACATTGTTTCCTTGTCTTCTGCCTCAGGCATTCCTAGTCTCTCTGGAGCTAAAGGATGCCTGTCTTCATATTGCTATTAGGTTCATAGTTCATAGGTTCATAGGTTTATACTAGGCTATCTGCCCTAAGGCATTTATAAGCCTAGCCCAAATTATTGTGGCTTACGCCACCCCTTATATGAAAAAATACTGTGCCCATTAGTTTGTTGTGCCTCTGTCCAGCAGTGACCCAGAGATGATTCCCGGGGTAAACCTACGATCTCCCATCCACAGGTCTAGATTTCTCTTGAACAGAGTCAGCGAGGTGCTCTGCCTCACATGGACCGGGATTTTATTCCACAGCATAGGGAGTCTCTGAGTGATAAATCTATCCCTCCAGCACGTCCTATTTATATCCGTGCTAAGGTTTAAGTCGCTTGCTCTAGTGGTTTTGGTGGATTTGGATTTTTGAGGTGGAGCATGTCCATTAATTCCGGTTGGACATGGCCTTGTATGTCAGGCACATGTCACCTCTGAGCAGACGGTATGCATCGAATAGAGCTGGAGTTTCTTCAATCTGGCAGCATATGACAGATTTTGGAGTCCCTTTATCCTTTTGGTGAGGAACTTTTGGGGTCTCTCCAATTGCTGCAGATGTCGGGTGAGATACATCCCGAATGGGGCATTGTACTCGATCATTGGTCTGATAAGTGAAGAGTACAGGGGAACAATGACCTCACTAGATCTGGATGTGAATCCTTCATGATCAGGTGGGCAATGTAGAAGGTCTTTCTAACCACTTTAGCAATGTGAGTGTCAAAAGAAAGGCCACTGTCAACCTGGGTCCCAGGTCCCTGATAACCTCTTCTGTGCTTAGTGGATTGCCACCTATATGGTAGCTTGGGGTTACCTTGTTTTTCCCGAAGGGTATGACTATACATTTTTTGGCGTTTAACTTCAGGCCATGGCTCTGGCACCAGCTATCTGTTTCCGTGAGTCCCTTCTGAAGGATATCCGTGTCCGATGCACTTTCCACTATGGTGCCCAGTTTGCAGTCATCTGCAAACTTTGTCAGCCAAAGTCCTCCCATGTTGGCCTGTACTTCTGAGAAGTAGATGCCAAACAATAGGGGGCCAAGGACCGAGCCCTGTGGGACACCACTTGTGACCGGCTTGGAGTCTGACACAGCGCCAGCAACTCTAACCCTGTGGGTTCTGTCCTTAAGCCAGTTTGCAACCCATCTTGTGACATATGGGTTTACATTTAAGCTGGTAAGTTTTTCTACAATACCCGAGTGGGGTATTGTGTCGAAAGCCTTTGCAAGGTCAAGGTAGGCTGTATGGACTGCCTTTCCTCATCAATGGCCTTGGTGACTATTTCAAGAAGTCACCAAGTTCAAAAGGCATGATCTTCCCTTGACAAAGCCAAACTGGGTCGGGTCCAATGTCTGCAAGTCCCCTATATCTTTGTTTATGAGCTCCATTATGATCCCCTCCATAGCTTTGCAGACTAGACTTGTTAAGCTTATGGGCGGTAATTACCAGGGTCCGTAGAGGCCACCTTTGTGGAGTGGGACCACAGTTGCCGTCGCCACTCCTTGGGCACGTATCGTGTGGTAAGGCTGAGATTAAACAGCTGCCTTATGTGCGGGTTTAATTCCTCATTTAGCTCGTGTAGCACACAGCCGGGACACCATCCGGTCCCATTGATGCTGTGTTTTAGCTTTAGAGAGAGCAGCTTTCACCTGCGCATTTGAGATGTCCGGGAGGCTACACTCGGCTGGGATAGTTATCTCTCCTTTAGGGGAGAGGGGTGAAGTTTGCACTGAACCTGTCTGCCAGTATGTTGGCAATGTCTGTGGGTTCAGTGATTTTTGTATCATTTTGGACTAATTCTGAGCATATCTGTGAGTTTCCACCCAGGTTCCTAACATAGCTGAAAAAGGCCTTATGATTGTCCTTTGAATCCATGGCAATTTTTCTCTCAAAATTGGCCTTAGTTGATTTTATGAGTGCTCGTATTTTTTACTAATAATGATCAGGGTGACTTCCCTTTTATGGATTTTGTTCTATCATGTAATAGCTTTCTCCTCTTATTGTAAAGTTTGTTAATGGCTGGGGTCCACCAGACTGGACGTTTGCCCTTTGTGGAAAGAGTCTTGGTTTTATTTGGGATTGCCTGATCCATGCAGTCCTGGAGGTGTTCATAGAAGGCATTTGTAAGGGCTTCCGCAGCTTGGGTTGTGGTTTCCTCTGACTCAGGGGCCTTGAAGGATACCACACCAGTCTTGAGTAGTGTGAAGTTTGCTTTAGAGAAGTTCTTCACTATGGTCTTTTTGTTTGGGGTGGGGGGATGTGGATTTCCAGTGAGATTAGTTTATGATCAGATCTCACCAATGAGGGATATACTTCCGTGTGGAGCATTTTGTCCCCATGTTTGTGACAATGAGATCTAGTATATTTTCTCCTCTCGTGGGAACAGTGACTAGCTGTTCCATGGCATTTGAATTTATGAACTCCAGGAACCGTTGGGCTAGAAAGTTAGGGCTTGAGTAATGTTCCCAGTCTATATTCGGGTAGTTGAAGTCACCCAATATGATGGTGTTTGGAGATACATTTATACCCTCCAGTGTCTTCAGGAAGGCTGTGTGGGGTTCCTGAGTTTGAGAGGGTGGCCTGTAGCATGCTACAATTTGTAGAGCAGTTTTGCCTATTGTTAGTTGCACCTGGATGGTTTCAAGCTTCATGCGTTGCCACCAACCTGGAGGTGTGAGTATCCTTATGAATATGGATACACCCCTCCTTTTGTGGAGTGGTCCGGGTTTTGGGGCGGAACGCATGATATGAGGTAAAACCTAATAGTGCCGGGGTGCTCTCAGGAGCCTTGAACCAGGTTTCAGTTACAGCACAGACATCGATGTTCTCCATACTGAGAAGGGCCTCGAAAAGTGCATTTTGAGATTTAGACTTCTGGCATTGAGCAGCATTACCCTCAATTTCTTCCCATTTTTGTTTTCTAGGGTGGTAGGTTTAGAATTTGAGCCTTGCCTAAAAAAGGCACTATGGGGGTGGCAAGAGCCTTAGCCAATATCCGGAATCCCAGGGTGACAGGTGCAAGCCGTCCCTCATGGCAGCGTGGCTTGTCAAGCATGTCATCCCAGGCAGACACTTGATCCCCTTTGAATGACACCAGACATTAAGCCAATTGTTAAAGCTGATCATCTTGTCTCTATATTGTGGCATCATTCTTGGTGAAGGAAGGATACTGCTCAGGGTTAGGGTCATACCTGCCTGGGCTACATAATCAGAGAGCTCCTCTATGTCTCTTTTCATGCAGTCCAGGGAGGTTACGTCTCAGGTCGTTCACACCAGCATGGACAATGACTGTGTCATATTTGTACTTGCTGTGGAGTGACCCGAGTGCTTGTGTTATGTGGCGGATTCTAGCCCGATAGGCAGCTTACTGTGACCCTCTCCTTGTTCAGCCTGGTGAGTGGGACGTCAGTGTGTCTGACTATGGAGTCACCTATGACAAGTATGTTTGGTGTTGTATTTGGCCTTAAGGGCTGTGACTGCTTGCACACTGCTTTTGTGGTTTATGTGTTGCTTGTGGGGTGTCTTGAGGTAGCAGTTGTTTGGGTGTCTGCTTTGGAGGCCTCTGCTGTTTAGGTAAATTTTACTCAGAGCCTCCGAGTATGTCTTTGTGTGTTTATGTGTTTGATTCAGTGGAGTGGTAGCATTATGTGAGGCTGGTTTTGTGGTGTGTGTAGTTGCCTTCTCCTCCTGTCTGGTCTTGCCAGTCCTGAGTTGAGAGAGCTCAGCCTCCAGTTTGGCTAAATAGCTGCATCTCTCGCAAGTATTTGTGTTATGTGGGAGGAGGAGAGGGTTGTCTGTGTACATGAGGCAGTTATAACATTGCCTCAAGATTCCCAGATTCACCAGCTGGACCGGAGAGGAGATTGACAACTGACCTTTGGACATGCTAGAATAATATAGGGAAATCTTAATTGAAAACAAGGGCCAGTGGGGAGTGAGGGTGTAGTGCTTTTAATTTTAGTGCTGACTTATATAATTGCTTTAGTGAGCAAGTGCCAGGTAACTTGAGTGCAATGTGATACAAGTAACTAAATGCAAAACGACAAACAGTAACTTTCTTTCAAGTGAAACAAGGAAATAAGTACAGTAAGCAATGCAGATATCACTAGTGATCCACAGAAGCTGAGAAGTTGCGTATTAGGTGAATTAGCTTCCAGGAAATAACAAGCAAACAAACAACAAGTATATAAACAAAGCTAGATTCAGTAGGCCTGGATCTAGTCTATGCTAGAGCAAACAAGGTGAACCAATTTCAGTAAGATACAGTTCAAATATTCAGGCACTATAAACCTTTAACCAGAAAATTCCCAGCTCAGAAGGGCAGAGTCCAGCCTCTTCTCCCACAAGAGTGCAGACCACGAACCTTCTTAATGTAAAATAACTGGCCTGAAGCCCAAGTGCCTAAACCAGAACTAATACACTTGGACACTGGGCTCTCAATCAGCAGTTCCCAACTTAGAAGGATGAAAGCTACCTGTCCTGCCACCACAGTGCTTGCCACAAACCTTCCTAATGTAAAACAACTGGTCTGAAGCCCAAGTGCTTAATCCAAAAGACTTGAATGATAGCTACACTTTAATCAAGTTACAACCAAGCAGTAATAAATACCATTGAATACTTTAGAGAATGTCTGGATTAGTGCTCAAGTTACACAAACAAAGCTAGATCCAGCAGGCCCGAATCCAGTCTATGCCACAGCAAACAAGGCGCACCAACTTCAGTAAGAAACAGTTCAGATATGCATGCACTATAAGCCTTTAACCAGAAATTCCCAGCTCAGAAGGGCAGAGTCCAGCCTCTCCTCCCACAAGAGTGCAGACCACGAACCCTCTTAATGTAAAATAACTGGCTTGAAAGCCCAAGTGCTTAAACCAGAATTAATACACTTGTAGAGTAACAGACACTGAGCCCTCAATCAGCAGTTCTCAACCTAGAAGGATGTAAGCTACCTGTTCTGCCACAACAGTGCAGACCACAAACCCTCTCAGTGCAAAACAACTAACTGGTCCGAAGCCCAAGTGTTTAAACCAAAAGGCTTAGAATGAGTTACACCAAGCAGTAATAAATACAATTGAGTATTTTAAGATGATGCAAAAGAAAAAGAAGTAGGTAAAAACACAAGTACAGTAAAAGCAGATGAAATTTTTTTTTTTTTTTTTTTTTTTTCTGAACAAGTGCTGAGATCAAAGAAACAGATTTGAGTGCTGAAACTAGAAAACTGGCTAGTTACAAGAAAAAAAAAAAAAAACATGCTAGAAGGCTTCCCTCAAACACAGAAGGGCTTGGGGGCTCAGAAGCCTACAAATAGTCTGTACCACTTAACAAGAAAGGCAGGAAATAAGCTTAATTTTTTTTTTTTTTTCTATTTCCCAGATGCTCTCTTTGTACACAGTAGGAGTGCCTGAAATCAGAATATGATCTCACTGCACTCAGTTGAGTGAGCAAATGAGATGGGCCCAGAGGCAGGCTGAGGGGCGGGCAGTTACAATGCCACTAAGATTAACACCAAAACAAAAACAGGGCAGGTGGGTGGGAATTACTGAAGAGCAGAATAACCAGTTAAAAATTCCTTCAACACTCCTTCATACACAGTTTAAATCAATTTAAATACTGTATTTTTTTAAAAAACAAGTGCATAAAAAGGTACTTAAATTCTCTTATACGTCCAGTTGAATATAACCAAGTTCTTAGCTTGCCAAGCTGAAGTTTTAAAGCAGGAATTATTTCACATGCACCAGTTTAAATATGCAAGGACAGGAAATCAATGAATGTGGCTACCCCCACACCTGTAATTACTAGCAAATAACAAAATTCAGCCAACACTAGCTTTTAGTTCAAGTTACTGAAGAGCAGAATAACCAGTTAAAAATTCCTTCAACACTCCTTCATACACAGTTTAAATCAATATAAATACTGTATTTTTAAAAAACAAGTGCATAAAAGGTACTTAAATTCTCTTATACGTCCAGTTGAATATAACCAAGTTCTTAGCTTGCTGCTGAAGTTTTAAAGCAGGAATTATTTCACATGCACCAGTTTAAATATGCAAGGACAGGAAATCAATGAATGTGGCTACCCCACACCTGTAATTACTAGCAAATAACAAAATTCAGCCAACACTAGCTTTTAGTTCAAGTTACTGAAGAGCAGAATAACCAGTTAAAATTCCTTCAACACTCCTTCATACACAGTTTAAATCAATTTAAATACTGTATTTTTAAAAAACAAGTGCATAAAAAGGTACTTAAATTCTCTTATCGTCCAGTTGAATATAACCAAGTTCTTAGCTTGCCAAGCTGAAGTTTTAAAGCAGGAATTATTTCACATGCACCAGTTTAAATATGCAAGGACAGGAAATCAATGAATGTGGCTACCCCACACCTGTAACTACTAGCAAATAACAAAATTCAGCCAACACTAGCTTTTAGTTCAAGTTACTGAAGAGCAGAATAACCAGTTAAAAATTCCTTCAACACTCCTTCATACACAGTTTAAATCAATTTAAATACTGTATTTTTAAAAAACAAGTGCATAAAAAGGTACTTAAATTCTCTTATACGTCCAGTTGAATATAACCAAGTTCTTAGCTTGCCAAGCTGAAGTTTTAAAGCAGAATTATTTCACATGCACCAGTTTAAATATGCAAGGACAGGAAATCAAAGAATGTGGCTACCCCACACCTGTAATTACTAGCAAATAACAAAATTCAGCCAACACTAGCTTTTAGTTCAAGTTACTGAAGAGCAGAATAACCAGTTAAAAATTCCTTCAACACTCCTTCATACACAGTTTAAATCAATTTAAATACTGTATTTTTAAAAACAAGTGCATAAAAGGTACTTAAATTCTCTTATCGTCCAGTTGAATGTAACCAAGTTCTTAGCTTGCCAAGCTGAAGTTTTAAAGCAGGAATTATTTCACATGCACCAGTTTAAATATGCAAGGACAGGAAATCAATGAATGTGGCTACCCCACACCTGTAATTACTAGCAAATAAAATTCAGCCAACACTAGCTTTTAGTTCAAGTTACTGAAGAGCAGAATAACCAGTTAAAAATTCCTTCAACACTCCTTCATACACAGTTTAAATCAATTTAAATACTGTATTTTTAAAAAAACAAGTGCATAAAAAGGTACTTAAATTCTCTTATACGTCCAGTTGAATATAACCAAGTTCTTAGCTTGCCAAGCTGAAGTTTTAAAGCAGGAATTATTTCACATGCACCAGTTTAAATATGCAAGGACAGGAATCAAAGACTGTGGCTACCCCCACACCTGTAATTACTAGCAAATAACAAAATTCAGCCAACACTAGCTTTTAGTTCAGATTACTGAAGAGCAGAATAACCAGTTAAAAATTCCTTCAACACTCCTTCATACACAGTTTAAATCAATTTAAATACTGTATTTTTAAAAACAAGTGCATAAAAGGTACTTAAATTCTCTTATACGTCCAGTTGAATATAACCAAGTTCTTAGCTTGCCAAGCTGAAGTTTTAAAGCAGGAATTATTTCACATGCACCAGTTTAAATATGCAAGGACAGGAAATCAATGAATGTGGCTACCCCCACACCTGTAATTACTAGCAAATAACAAAATTCAGCCAACACTAGCTTTTAGTTCAAGTTACTGAAGAGCAGAATAACCAGTTAAATTCCTTCAACACTCCTTCATACACAGTTTAAATCAATTTAAATACTGTATTTTTAAAAACAAGTGCATAAAAAAGGTACTTAAATTCTCTTATCGTCCAGTTGAATAACCAAGTTCTTAGCTTGCCAAGCTGAAGTTTTAAAGCAGGAATTATTTCACATGCACCAGTTTAAATATGCAAGGACAGGAAATCAATGAATGTGGCTACCCCCACACCGGTAATTACTAGCAAATAACAAAATTCAGCCAACACTAGCTTTTAGTTCAAGTTACTGAAGAGCAGAATAACCAGTTAAAAATTCCTTCAACACTCCTTCATACACAGTTTAAATCAATTTAAATACTGTATTTTTAAAAACAAGTGCATAAAAAGGTACTTAAATTCTCTTATCGTCCAGTTGAATATAACCAAGTTCTTAGCTTGCCAAGCTGAAGTTTTAAAGCAGGGAAAATTTAATCCCTTTAAATTCAAACAGGTAATAATTTACCCCAATTAAACAGCAAAAACAAAAATTTCCCCCCCAGTTTTACAAGTTCTAAAAGGGGAAAAAAATTAAAAATTTTCAAAATTTTTTAAAACCCGTTTAAATAAAAAAACGATTTTTTAAAAAAAAAGTAAAAACTTAAAATTTCCTTTTGCCATTAAATAAACCCAACTTTGCTTAAATAAGTTTTAAAGCAGGGAAAATTTAATCCCTTTAAATTCAAACAGGTAATAATTTACCCCAATTAAATGCAAAAAAAAAATTACCAAATCTTTTAGTTTAAATTATAAAGCAAAAAAAACCCGTTAAAAAAATTTAACATTTCATCACAGTTTAAATAAAAAAACGATTTTTAAAAAAAAAGTAAAAACTTAAAATTTCCTTTTGCCATTAAATAAACCCAACTTTGCTTAAATAAGTTTTAAAGCAGGGAAAATTTAATCCCTTTAAATTCAAACAGGTAATAATTTAAACCCGTAAATTTAAAAAAAAAAACCAAATCTTTTAGTTTAAATTATAAAGCAAAAAAAACCCGTTAAAAAAATTTAACATTTATCACATTTAAAAAATTTAAATATGAAAAAAAAATGAAAAGGTACAAACTTTATACTCCATTAAATAAACCCAACTTTGCTTAAATAAGTTTTAAAGCAGGGAAAATTTAATCCCTTTAAATTCAAACAGGTAATAATTTACCCCAATTAAAAGCAAAAACAAAAATTTCCCCAAAAACTTTTTTTTTAATTAAAGGCAAAAAAAACCCGTTAAAAAAATTTAACATTTATCACATTTAAAAAATTTAAATATGAAAAAAAAATCATAAAAGGTACAAACTTTATACTCCATTAAATAAACCCAACTTTGCTTAAATAAGTTTTAAAGCAGGGAAAATTTAATCCCTTTAAATTCAAACAGGAAATCAATAATTGGTAAAAAAATCAAAAAAAATTACCAAATCTTTTAGTTTAAATTATAAAGCAAAAAAAACCCGTTAAAAAAATTTAACATTTATCACATTTAAAAAATTTAAATATGAAAAAAAAATCAAAAAGGTACAAACTTTATCTCCATTAAATAAACCCAACTTTGCTTAAATAAGTTTTAAAGCAGGGAAAATTTAATCCCTTTAAATTCAAACAGGTAATAATTTAAACCCGTAATTTAAAAAAAAAATTCAAAATACTTTTTTTTCTTACGGAAAAAGGGAAAAACCAGTTTTCCCTTTAAACCCCCTTTTAACAGAAAAAATTTAAATCTTTTTTTTTAAAAAAACAAAAAATATTAAAATTTCCTTTTCCCATTTAATTAACCCAATTTTATTGCCAACTAAATTTTAAACAGGTTATTTCAATACCAGTTTTAAAATCAAAAAAAATCAAAAAGTTCCCCCCAATTAATTTCTGAAATAAAAAATTGCCAAATACTTTTTTTTCTTACGGAAAAAGGGAAAAACCAGTTTTCCCTTTAACATTTAACAATTTAAAACAATTTAAATATGAAAAAAAAAAAGTGTAAAAACTTAAAATTTCCTTTTGCCATTAAATAAACCCAACTTTGCTTAAATAAGTTTTAAAGCAGGGAAAATTTAATCCCTTTAAATTCAAACAGGTAATAATTTAAACCCGTAATTTAAAAAAAAAATTCAAAATACTTTTTTTTCTTACGGAAAAAGGGAAAAACCAGTTTTCCCTTTAAACCCCCTTTTAACAGAAAAAATTTAAAATGTTTTTTTTAAAAAAACAAAAAAGGATTTTCCAACTATTGAAATAACCAATTCAGGGCCCAACTAAATTTTAAACAGGTTATTTCAATACCAGTTTTAAAATCAAAAAAAATCAAAAAGTTCCCCCCAATTAATTTCTGAAATAAAAAATTGCCAAATACTTTTTTTTCTTACGGAAAAAGGGAAAAACCAGTTTTCCCTTTAACATTTAACAATTTAAAACAATTTAAATATGAAAAAAAAAATGATGGTACAAACTTTATACTCCATTAAATAAACCCAACTTTGCTTAAATAAGTTTTAAAGCAGGGAAAATTTAATCCCTTTAAATTCAAACAGGTAATAATTTACCCCAATTAAATGCAAAAAAAAAATTACCAAATCTTTTAGTTTAAATTATAAAGCAAAAAAAACCCGTTAAAAAAATTTAACATTTATCACATTTAAAAAATTTAAAAATTTTTTTTTTAAAAAAATCATAAAAGGTACAAACTTTATACTCCATTAAATAAACCCAACTTTGCTTAAATAAGTTTTAAAGCAGGGAAAATTTAATCCCTTTAAATTCAAACAGGTAATAATTTACCCCCCCCCCTTTAAAAGCAAAAACAAAAATTTCCCCAAAAACTTTTTTTTTAATTAAAGGCAAAAAAAACCCGTTAAAAAAATTTAACATTTATCACATTTAAAAAATTTAAATATGAAAAAAAAATATAAAAGGTACAAACTTTATACTCCATTAAATAAACCCAACTTTGCTTAAATAAGTTTTAAAGCAGGGAAAATTTAATCCCTTTAAATTCAAACAGGTAATAATTTAAACCCGTAAATTTAAAATAAAAAATTACCAAATCTTTTAGTTTAAATTATAAAGCAAAAAAAACCCGTTAAAAAAATTTAACATTTCATCACAGTTTAAATAAAAAAACAAAAAAAAAATTAAAAGGTACAAACTTTAACTCCATTAAATAAACCCAACTTTGCTTAAATAAGTTTTAAAGCAGGGAAAATTTAATCCCTTTAAATTCAAACAGGTAATAATTTAAACCCGTAAATTTAAAAAAAAAAACCAAATCTTTTAGTTTAAATTATAAAGCAAAAAAAACCCGTTAAAAAAATTTAACATTTATCACATTTAAAAAATTTAAATATGAAAAAAAAATATAAAAGGTACAAACTTTATACTCCATTAAATAAACCCAACTTTGCTTAAATAAGTTTTAAAGCAGGGAAAATTTAATCCCTTTAAATTCAAACAGGTAATAATTTACCCCAATTAAAAGAAAAAAAAAATTACCAAATCTTTTAGTTTAAATTATAAAGCAAAAAAAACCCGTTAAAAAAATTTAACATTTATCACATTTAAAAAATTTAAAAATTTTTTTTTTAAAAAAATCATAAAAAGGTACAAACTTTATACTCCATTAAATAAACCCAACTTTGCTTAAATAAGTTTTAAAGCAGGGAAAATTTAATCCCTTTAAATTCAAAAAAATTTAAAATTCAAACCCGTAAATTTAAAAAACAAAAAGCCAAATCTTTTAGTTTAAATTATAAAGCAAAAAAAACCCGTTAAAAAAATTTAACATTTCATCACAGTTTAAATAATTTAAAAATTTTTTTAAAAAAAAAGTAAAAAACTTAAAATTTTTTGCCATTAAATAAACCCAACTTTGCTTAAATAAGTTTTAAAGCAGGGAAAATTTAATCCCTTTAAATTCAAACAGGTAATAATTTAACCCGTAAATTTAAAAAAAAAATTCAAAATACTTTTTTTTCTTACGGAAAAAGGGAAAAACCAGTTAAAAAAACCCAACATTTAACAATTTAAAACAATTTAAATATGAAAAAAAAATCATAAAAGGTACAAACTTTATACTCCATTAAATAAACCCAACTTTGCTTAAATAAGTTTTAAAGCAGGGAAAATTTAATCCCTTTAAATTCAAACAGGTAATAATTTAAACCCGTAAATTTAAAAAAAAAATTCAAAATACTTTTTTTTCTTACGGAAAAAGGGAAAAACCAGTTAAAAAAACCCAACATTTAACAATTTAAAACAATTTAAATATGAAAAAAAAATCATAAAAAGGTACAAATTTTTTCCAAAAAAAAAATTCCCCAATAATTTTTTTGGGGAAAAACCCCGTTTAAAATTCCAAAATAAAAATTTCCCCCCCTAATTTCTGAAAAAAAAAAAACCCAAATATTTTTTTTTTTGGAAAAAAAAAAAAAATTCCCTTTAAATTTAACAATTTAAAAAAATTTAAAATTTTTTTAAAAAAAAGGAAAAAAAGGTTTAAACCACTATTGAAAAACCCAATTTTAGCCCAAACTTTTAAAAAATTTTTAAACATGAAAAATTTTAAAAAAACAATTTTAAAATTTACAAATTTTTTTAAAAAAAAAAAATATTTTTAAAAAACTAAAACAAATAAAAAAAATTTTCAAATTTAACAATTTAAAAAATTTAAAATTATTTTTTTTAAAAAAAAAAAAAACTTAAACCACTATTGAAAAACCCAATTTTAGCCCAAACTTTTAAAAAATTTTTAAACATGAAAAATTTTAAAAAAAACACTTTAAAAAACAAATTTTTAAAAAAAAAAAAATTTTTTTTTAAAAGGAAAAAAACCAGTTAAAAAACCTTAAATTTAAAAGTTTAAAAAAAAAAATTTTTAAAAAAATGCAAAAAAGGATTAAACTCAAACCCTTTAAAAAAATTTTATTGCCAACTAAATTTTAAAAAATTTTTTTCAATAAATTTAAAAACAAAAAAAAATTTCAAAAATTTTAAAAAAATAAAAAAAAAAACATTTTTTTTTAAAAGGAAAAAAACCAGTTAAAAAACCTTAAATTTAAAAGTTTAAAAAAAAAAATTTTTTAAAAAAAAAAAAAAAAATTTTTTTCCCCCCCCCAAATAACCAACATTGCCAACTAAATTTTAAAAAATTTTTTTCAATAAATTTAAAAATTCAAAAAAAAATTTCAAAAATTTTTTTAAAAAAAAAAAAAATTAAAATAAATTTTTTTTAAAAAAAATAACCAGTTAAAAAACCTTAAATTTCCCCCAAAATTTAAACAATTTAAAAAAAAAAAAAATAAAAAAGGCAAACTTTATTAAATAAAAATTTAGCCAACAAATTTTAAAAAATTTTTACAACCAGTTTAAAATTCAAAAAAAATCAATAAGGGACCCCCCCTTAATTTCCTTTAAAAAACAAAATATTTTTAAAAAACTAAAACAAATAAAAAAAATTTTCAAATTTAACAATTTAAAAAATTTAAAATTATTTTTAAAAAAAAAAAAAGGCTTAAACCCCAATTAAAATAACCAACATTGCCAACTAAATTTTAAAAAATTTTTTTCAAGAAATTTAAAAACAAAAAAAAATTTCAAAATAATTTAAAAAATTTTTAAAAAAAAACAAAAACCCTTTTTTTTTTAAATTCTGAAACAAAAAAAAGTTAAAAATTTTTAACATTTAACACTTTAAACAATTTAAATTTTTAAAAAAAGGATAAAAAAATTTTAAAACCTTTTACGCCAAATAAAAACAGTTTTTTTTAAGAAATTTAAAAGAAAAAAAACCTTTTAAAAAAAAAATTTTAAAATTTAAAAAAATTAAAAAAGTTTTAAAAAAACAAACCCTTTTTAAAATTTTAAACCCTTTCCAGTTTAAAAATTTTAAAAATTTTTTTAAATTTAAAAAAAAAAGTAAAATTTTTAATTTTTTTAAAAAAAATTCTTTTTGCCAAATAAAAACAGTTTTTTTTAAGAAATTTAAAAGAAAAAAAACCTTTTAAAAAAAAAATTTTAAAATTTACAAAAAAAAAACCCCTAAAAATTAAATTTCTTTGAAAAAATTAAAAAATTCCTTAAAACCCCCCAAAATTTAAAAAATTTAAAATTTAAATTTTTTTTAAAAAAAATAAAAAAATTTTCCAACCCTTTAATTCCCAATTTTATTGCCCAAATTTTAAAAAATTTTTAAAAATTTTTAAATCCAAAATCAAAAAACCCCCCAAAAACGAAATTTTTTTAAAAAACAAAAAAAAATTTCTTTGAAAAAATTAAAAAATTTTTTTTAAAATTTTTAAATTTTTAAAATTTAAAATTTTTTTAAAGGTTTAAAAAAAAATTTTTAACTTAAAATTTTATACCCAAAAAATTCCAACTAGTTTTAAAAATTTTTTTAAACAAATTTTTTTAAAAAAAATTTTAAACCCCAAAAAATTTTAAAAATTTTACAAAAAAAATGCTAAAAATTCAAAAATTTTTTCCAGTTAAAAAAAACCAAAATTTTTCAAAATTTAAAAAAATTTTAAAAAATTTTTTTAAAAAAAAGGCAAAAAATTAAAATTTTTTTTTTTTAATAAACCCAATTTTATTGCCAACAAATTTTAAAAAATTTTAAAAATAAAAAAAAATCAAACCCCAAAAAATTTAATTTAAAAAAAAAAAAAACAGTTTTAAAAAAAAAACCCTTTTGTTAAAATTTTAAACAAATTTTTAAAATTTTAAAAAATTATTTAAAAAATTTAAAAAAAAAAAAAAATTTATTGGTTTAAAAATTTTTTCTCCCTAAAAACAGTTTTTTAGTTTTAATTTTAAAAGGAAAAAATTTTAATTCCCCCCCTTTTTTAAAAAAAAAAAATTTAAACCCCAATTTTAAAAAAGATAAAAAAAACCTTTTTTTTAATTTAAAGAAAAATTTTTAAAAAATTTTTTTTTCCCCCCCATTTTTAAATTTAAACAAATAAAAAAAATTTACCCCCCCTTTTTAGCAAAATTTCCAATCGTTTTAAAAAAGGGAAAAAAAAAAATTTTTCCACCCTTAAAACAAAAAAAATAAAATCTTTTTTTAAACAAAGGGAAAAAATTAAAAATTCTTTTAAATTCCCTTTTAAAAAAAACCTTTTTAAAATTTTAAAAAATTTATAAAATTTAAAATTTTTTTTTAAAAAAAAAAGTTTACCCCCCCTTTTTAAAAAAATTACCCAAAGTTAATGAAAAACAAAAATTTTACCCCCCTTTTTTCAAAAAAAATCAAAATTTTTTTTTAAAAGCAAAAAAAATTAAACCCTTTTTCTTAAAAAAATCATTAAAATTTTAAAAAATTTTAAAATTTTAAAATTTTAAGGGAAAAAAAAAGTTAAAACTTAATTTTTAAAAAAATTACCCAACCCTTTTTTAAAAAAAAGCAGGAAAAATTTTTTTCCCAAAATTAAACAGTAAAAAATTAAAAACCCCTTTTTTTAAAAAACAAAAACCCAAAAATTTTTTTCCCCTTTAAACCCGTTTTCCCAAAAAAATTTTAAAAAATTTATAAAATTTATAAAAAATATAAAAAACAAAATTTTTTAAAAATTAATTTTTAAAAAAATTACCCAACCCTTTTTAAATTAAGGGAAAAAAAATTTAAAACCCCCTTAAAAACAAAAAAAAATAAAAAACCCCTTTTTTAAAAAAAACAAAAACCCAAAAATTTTTTTCCCCTTTAAACCCGTTTTCCCAAAAAAAAATTTAAAAAATTTAAAAATTTAAAAAAAATATAAAAAAAAAAGTTAAACTTAATTTTTAAAAAAATTAAATAAAATTTTAAATTAAAAACGAATAAAAAAATTTTTACCCCTTAAATTTCAAAAAAAATAAAAACCCCCTTTTTTTTTAAAAAACAAAAACCCAAAAATTTTTTTCCCCTTTAAACCCGTTTTCCCAAAAAAATTTTAAAAAATTTAAATAATTTAAAAAAAAATTTTTAAAAAAAAGGGGTCCCCCCTTTTTAAAAAAAATTACCAAACCCTTTTTTAAAATTTTTTTGCAGGAAAAATTTTTTTCCCAAATTAAACAGAAAAAAAATTTTAAAAAATTTTTTTTAAAAGGGAAAAAATTAAATTTCCTTAATTTAAATTTTAAACAAAAATTAAATTTTTAAAAAATTTATAAAATTTAAAATTTTTTTTTAAAAAAAAAATTTTGGGGGCCCCCCTTTTTAAAAGGTTATTTTCCGCCCTTTTTTCCCGGGGTTTTTTTTCCCAATTTTTAAAAATGTTTTCCCCCTTTTATAAAAATTTTTTCCCTTTTTCCTTTTTCCCGGGGTTTGCTTTTTTCTTATTTTTTTTTTTTAAGAAAATTTTTTTTTTTTTTAAATCTTTGGTTTTTCCCAGTTTTTTCAAAATTTTTTTCTTTTGTCTGCTCAAGGCCTGGGTTTCTGTTTCCCAAAACTTTCCTGATTCCTCATTCTTTCTTTTTGGGGCCCAGTTTGGCGGTTCCCGCCTCTTCCCCGGCTTTACCATTCTTTTTCCCCCTTTCCGGTTTTATTTTGGAGGGGTTTCTAGGGTCTTTGGTTCAGGTTCCACCTTCCCTTTTCTTCTTCCAGGGTTTAAGAGGGGTTTTTTTTAAAACACGGGTTCTACCAACTTTAACCTCCTTTTTCCTGCCCCAAAGGAATTTCGTGGCAGATTCAACCTTCCCTAACCCCGGGCCCTTTTCCCTCCATTTTCCCAAAGGGGGGGGGTTTCCTTTGGCCCTCTGAAGGTTCAGGGCATCTGGTCTCTCTGCCAAAAGATGGACAATATAAACAAAAAAGAGATGAGAGTTCTTCTGGTCCTTCATGCCTTCCAGTTCTCTTTTCATTCCAGAGCCTGTAAAAATCTTTACAAACAATACTACAGTGATGTGGTACATCAGCAAGCAAGGAGCAGCATGGTCTTACCTCTTGTGCAGACTAGCTCTTTAGGTTTGGGATCTGGCTGTCCAATTTCAGGTGACTCATCAGGCTGTTTATATTCCTTCAGATGAGAACATTGGGGCAGACTCTCTGAGCAGGTCCATAATACAGACTCATGAGCAGATGCTTCACAGAGATGTGTTTACCAGTGGGTACTCTTCAGAAAAGAAGCAAAAAGATCTACTTGAACAGACAACTTCCTCTCTTTTGCACCCCCATCCCATGTCCTCTGACTTGGAAGGTGGATGCCCTATCTTTCTCTTGGAAGGGGATGTTTCTTAATGCCTTCCTTCCACTTCCTCTCATACCAAGTCTCCTGTTCAGGATAGATCAAAATTCTCCCAAAATCTTGTCGATGACTCCCTTTTGTCCCAGACAGTATTGATCCCTCTTCTTCTGCACTTAGCCAAGGGCAGTCATCACAAGTTACCTCATAGACTGGACTTGCACAAGACGAGGGGTATCTCATCCATCCCCACTTGCCCAGTCTTCAGCTGACACTGTGGGTGATGTGGTTTTGATCCCTTTTAGGCACCTGTTTTCTGATAACGTGCTTTGGGTTCTACAGGAGGCCAGGGAAACCCACTACCAGGAAATCTTATTTATCCAAATGGAAGAGATTGTCTGTTTGGTGTCTTGCCTGGATCCACTTTCTGTGGAAGTTCCTTTTGTTCTCTCTCATTTTGTGCGAATTGCTGAATGTTGACCTGGTGTACTCTTCAGTTAAAGCCCACCTGTCAGCTCTTTCTGCTTGTCTACCTTTGACTCTCCCTTTGGTTTCTAGATTTGAGGTCAAACAATTCCTTAAAGGCGTCCCTCATATTAGCCCCCCCCCCCAAGGAAGCCAGTTCCTCCTTCCTGAGATCTTAATTTTGTTCTTAAAAAAATTGACTTGGGCTCTTTTTGAGCCTGCAGCTTCAGCTTCCTTACAGCATTGTACTTGGAAGACCATTCTTCTCTTTGGCCCTTATTTCAGCTAGAAGTGTCTCTGTGCTTCAGGCCCTCATGGCTGTTCTTCCTGTTTTAGTTTTGCATAGGGACAGGGTGTCTCTTCGTATTAATCCTTTTGTGCCCAAGATGGTTAATGAGTTGTTACTTTTTTCCCTTCTCAGCAGTCTGCTAGTGAGATGATTCTTCACACCCTGGATTTGCATAGGCAACTTAGATATTATTTAGATAAAACTAAAGCCATTCGTAAATATGAGCAACTTTTTGTTTCCTTTTATCCTCGATCTTTAGGTTTGGCTGTTTCTAAGCAAACAATTTCTTCCTGGATTTCTAAGGTCATTTCCTTTTGTTATGCTTTTCATGGGAAAAGACTGTTCTATTAAGAATCATTCTGCCAAGGCTGTGGCTTCTTCTGGTGCTTTTTTCAAGGGACTGTATACCAACTCCATCCTTGAGGCAGCTACTTGAATTTCTGTGCATAGCTTTACCAGACATTATAAATTAGATATGGTTTCCAGGGCTAGAGCCGGATTTCCCAGGACTATCCTACATGGCTTTCTTGAAGGCTCTGCTGGACCTTCCTGTTACTCCCAACATTCCTCCTGACCTTTTGTGCTCTCCCTGTTTTAAGAAATACTGCAACATTGATGTAGTAGGATATAGTACAATTATGTAAAATCTTACCATAACAGTAGATGTCCGTCTCTTCACTGTTACAGTATTTGCTCCCCCTCTCTCCTACCCCTTTTTCTTTCAGCTTCTGGATGCACTTGTTCCTATCATTCTCCTTGTGTTGTTGTTCCTCCTAAGGCTTTTCAGATCTGAGAAAGGTATGTCCGTACAATACCTTTATGCCCTACGCCGTGAGTGGGGAGCATAATTGTGATGTGCAATGTTCCTATTACAACCTAAGCCTTTGGTGTCCTGGCTGCACATCAGGCTGCCCTTGGCAAGGGTTTTCTTTTGTTAGGAATACTGCAACAGTTAAGAGGACGACATCTGCTGTTATGGTAACATTTTACACAACTGTACTTTCATCATATAACAAAATTGTCTTGCAGATGACCATAAACATGATTGTTGCTTTAGCTTGCTGTTGGGCCATAGGGAATACCATTGCTTTCACCTAGAGAAAGCAAACTGATTGCAAGGGCAGCCTTGCTATTAACTTCCATTATATTTTGGGTCATATTTCTATCCTTTTCTGGCCAGAGATATACAAGTTAAAAGATTTAACTGTCCCTTTAGATCACTGAGACAGACAACCATGCCCTGCAAGAGAATTGCATTTCATTTAGCATCAGGCATTGAAAAGACAAACACTGATAAAACCAACACTTACTATTGGGAATCAGCGTCATGTGGAAGTAAGAAATGAATGTAATTGTTTGGCTTTTTTTATTTTGAAAACAAGTTTATTGCCATCATGATCATTGTGTGTGACTATTACAATTAACTCATGAGCTTTTAACAGACTAAGGCATAAAAATACTTCTTTTTAACAGAAATCTTTAAGTTTATCTTAATAGACTTAAAGTATACAATGCTGAAAAGAAGGACATGAGTCTAAAACACAGCATGTTTATCCAGTTTCACTTGATGCCCTTTACCCAAAAATCTCATCCCTTTTGTGTATCCTCCTGTAGTACTTCCCAACCAATAAATTGTTCTTATAACTTAAATAAGTTTTATAGTTCTCACTAATGTATGTTCATCTTCAGCTGTGTTCCTTAGTTTCACTCTCCTTTCTTAAAATCCAACTGTGCCACTTTCCTAGATGTCTTCTCAGTGCCTTACATTTTAACCCTTTTTTTCAGCTTTTTGGAGGTCATTTACCATAGCAACCACCTCTTCCATTTCTGGAGGGGGGGGGGTCTTGGAATTTCCACTTCCTGGTTATAGCCTTTTTTTGCTGTTGGAGTTGGTATAGATAGTGTGTTGACCTGTCCTGGTGCCATTCCCCATTCTGAATTCACACCTAACAGAAATATCTCTTTAGTCAAAAGAAACTTTTCCATAATGATATTCCTTACAAGAAATTGTAAGTACAGTTTAAATTGACCCAATCTAACACAGTCCAAGAATATATGTTTCCCTCCCCTTCCTATCACATCTCCAACAATTATCCGTAGTATTTGAAAATAGATGATGTACTTTAGTTGGGGTATAAAAATATTTGTGGAAATATTTCCATGCAAAATTCTTGAATCTTCTGCTCTTAATGACGTACCTTGCTAGAGAACAAATCCTTTCCCAGTAATGTATTAAAATACTTCTATTTTTTCCCAATTTGCATTCCAATTTAGCATAAATGTTTTATTTACATGTAGTAGATTTACTATAAATCAGGCTAAGTAATGTTTTGGTTCCCTTCTTTAATTCTTGTCTCTTATCTGTGTATAACTCCATTAGTCTCTGTTTCCCCATTCCCTCTCCTGGGTAGATCCTCTGCTTTTTAGTGAAACAGAAGATTTTGAATTATGGACAGTTTCTAATGCATCTGTTTCTCATTACAGGTTAGGACTTTCTGTGATTGCTAATAATGCTAATAGTAATGTTACTGATTTACATATTGTGAATTTAAGTGATTTAAATGTTACATCTGAAATGCGACAAATGCTACTTAAAGGTAGCAAATTTGTTCCTACTAAGATTCCAGCACTTTCTGATATTTTGCTGGATGTGAAGCGTTTTTGTCGTAAATTACATTTAAAAGTGTTTTTTAGTTCACAGAATATCCCAAATAGAGGGGCATTGGATGTGAACAATATTAGTGTTAGTAGTAGTTTTGAAGGTGACTCTCTTCTGAATCTTTCTATTTATGAATATGAACATGATGCTGAGAATTTTGATTGTGAATTGTTGAATGCTGACTCTTTTTTCATTGATGCTGTTTTATCAGATTCTGATACAGGTAATTTTTCTACCGGTTATGGTAGACTTGCTGTGTCTATGTTTTCTGGAATGCGTTCCTTTTGTCCACCTAAGAAGTCTTTGACATTGAATATTTTTGAAAATGCATTGACTTGGAAAATAGAGGCTGAATATGTGGAATTTATGAAGTATAAAGGTTTTATTTACTTGAAATCTGAATGGTTGGCTATTAGAGACATGAGAAAGAGAAGTGAGAAATATATGTGTTCTGTCAAGCTGATGATAAAAGGGGCAACTGGGGTAATTATGGGTAAAATACATTACTTAAAAATGGTTTTGACCTGTTGTCTGATGAACATGTATATATGGAGTTGTGTTATAGCAGTTTCTGAATTTAACACAGCCCTTCTTGAATTATTAGAAAGGGAGAAAAGACTTAGTTTCCTTACTCAGAAGATGTGAGGAATTTGTATATTCCTGCCCCAAAGAGATCCATTTTTAT
>NC_056751.1:134966814-135039314 GCF_019279795.1 Protopterus annectens
GAAAGGTTTGTATAATCCTGTGAAGGCTTGTATAGCCGAGGTATCAGAAAACATAAAAGTTTGCAGTTTCCTGGCTCCTTCGTGTGGTTGTTTTTTCTTCATTTGTATTTTATATATTGTATAACTCCATTAGTCTCTGTTTCCCCATTCCCTCTCCTGGGTAGATCCTCTGCTTTTTAGTGAGTCTTATCAATTCCTCAAACACCAATCTTAATACTCCCCTTAGGCTGTACTTCTCTTTGACTGTGTCCCATCCTGTCTGTTTCCCATTCTGTATAATCTGGTACCAGTTTTGGTTTGACCATTTTCTCCAATTACGCCCTGACCCTCTGTCAGTAAGACCCTCTGTGTTCAAACTGGCAGCATGAGCATCTTACATGACTACAGTATATATCTGGTTTCAAAGTGTCAAATGTAGTCTGAAATATGGCTTTGAACATATTTTGCTCTGCTCTAGGTACCATTATTTTATCCCATGTATCAACTTCTGGGTCACCTTCACTCATCTATTACATTATTAGTGCTGCTTCCTTCAATTTTGCTTTATAATCTTTTAACTTCAATAAAAGACTCTTATTTTTGTTGCCATCAGATACATGAGGAGGCTAGGAAGTCCCAAGCCATCCCAGTCTTTACCCAGTGTCAGTTTATCCCGTGAAACTCTTGTCCTCTTTCCCCTCCATACTTCTCAACATCTTAGTGCAGTAAATCTGGACAAAGCCTAAAATAATTGGGGGGACAAAGGCCCAAAATTGGGACAGATTTTAAATATTGTTATAAAGTAAGAAAGTTGATAGAATAAGAGATGTGTTAACATGCATTTTGTAAATTATATAAAGTGTGACCAGTCCTCAGTGATTTATGAAAACCACAGCTTTTATGAGGAACAGAAAAATATGAGGCAATAATCTGGACATTTGAGAGGTATATTCCCATACCATAGGAAATCAGTCAGCTTATTTTTTATTCCAGCTAACCGCCCCTTCCCAACAGACCAGGGGAACACTTGAAAGTATTAAAGCCATAGGGCAGAAAAAACATGATCTGGTGTTGTCTATTTTTGTCTGATTCATCAGATGGGACTCAGATTCAGCCTCAGCACCTCCAAACACCTAGATCTAAGACTCTGACCCCCCCCCCCAATCTCTCTTTTCTTCCTTCAGCACCTTAGATCTTGTTTGCCATCTGAACAAATGGTCATAGTTTCTTGCGGCTTTGATTTTGATAATAGGTCAAAGATTTCATTACAAATCTTCTATTTTTTTCTTTTATTTTCCCCTTTCCCTCATTTTTTATATGTTCATTATATTTATTTGCCTTTGTTTACCTGGAAAGTCCAACTGGGTGATACCCATTTTTAGCAGAGGCCCAAGAAGAAAAGCTCCATTTGCTTACATTGCATTATACTAAGTTCCAGTTAAACAAAGAGTAATTACAATTTTATTTGCAGTTATACACAAACAGTAGTTACATTTATACATTCTAAGATTTACAGAGGTGGAAGTTACTAAAGAGAGAGCCCATGTGCAACTTAGTGGATTGTACAGGTAGCAGTTATGCATAAAACTTTTGTCATTTCAGTGACAGGTTGAGAGTATCCTGTTTAAGGAGAGTATTTGGAAAGTATCGTACAATGAACAGAAATTCTTAACCTTGTGATGAGCATATGCAGGACTAGGATTCTTTTAAGATGTTTAGCAGTGGTTTAAAATTATTGAGTTTGTCAGAGAATTTTGATTGTGTGAAGAGACTATTCTAGAGTTTAGCAGTGTACTGGGAGTAGTGCAAGTCTACTGCAACATTATTTAACTTGTGTGTAAGTAATAAGAATTTGTTACTAGAGCGGAGATCGCTTGTTGGACAGTAGGCAGTAATAAGTTTTGGAGTGCAGGGTATTTTTCTGGATGATGAACGAGTCTGTGTTTTGTAGTTAGTTGTGAATGTATTAGTTAATTCAGTAGTTCTAGCCAGTTAATTGCTTTAAGCTATGACAGTGGTAAGTCCTGTGAGAGAGACTGTTAGCAAATTTAGCTATTTTATTGTAGCAGAAGGCAGGTTTCTTTTTTGAGTATTATTTAAGTTTTTTAGGATAGGAATGGCGTCTAACAGAGCTGAGATTAAGAAGGTGGTGGCTAGGGTTGATCTTGCAGCATCTGTAAGGAATCCATTGATCCTATGAAGGCAGCCTAATTTCTGATGTGTAGATTTAATGGTGTGCAGTATATGCAAGTCATATTTGAGATTGTCGTTATAATGCCTAGAAGTTTACCTTGAGTTACAGTTTCGGTGACAGTATTGTTTACTGATGTAATTGTAAAAGATTGATTTTGATTTTGAAAACTTTTTGAAGTAGAAAGCATTAACTTAGTTTGATTGAGATTGAGTAGGAGGTTAGATTCTTTGAGCCAGATTTATACAGAGGAGAAATATTTTTGGGTAATGTCTTGGAGCTTATTTATTGTTGAGGCTGCACATAGTAATGTTGAGTTGTCTGCATGCTGAACTAACTAGCATGGTGAGTGGAGGCATGGAGGTCATTATTATTCTTCTTTCGGCTGCTCCCGTCAGGGGTCGCCACAGCAGATCAACTGTTTCCATTTCTTCCTGTCCCCTGCATCTTGCTCTGTCACACCAGTCACTTGCATGTTCTCTCTCACCACATCCATAAACCTTATCTTAGGCCTTCCTCTTTTCCTGTTACCTGGCAGCTTCATACTTAGCATCTTTTTCCCAATATACTTTGCATCCCTCCTCAGCACATGTCCAAACCAACGTAATCTTGCCTCTCTGGCTTTGTTTCCAAACCTTCCAACCTGGGCTGACCCTCTAATATACTTATTCCTAATCCTGTCTATCCTCATCGCACCCAGTGCAAATCTTAATATCTGCATGGAGGTCATTAATAAATATATTAAATAGGAGATGTCCCAGGATAGAGCCCTGTGGAACACTTGTAGTAACTAGTTGAAAGAATGAGTAGGTATGTTGCTATTTAACGGTTTGTTGCTTTCAGATAGGTAACTAAGAAACCGCAACAAGGAGTATTGTGAAAATTCTGTTGAGAAGAGTCGAACGAGCAGTTGCTGGTGCGAGACAGTATCAAATGGATTTGACAAGTCTAAGAACATGGTGAACACAAGCAGACCATTGTTTCTATCCTGGTTTATTATGTTGGAAAAATGTAGTAGTGCAGTAGTTGTACAGTGCTGTTGCCTAAAGCCATGTTGTATTTCTAAGGGCAGGTTATTTGAGATTAGGTATTGCATCAGCTGCATATGGATGCATTTCTCTAATATTTTGGAGAGGAGTCTGTAGTTATTAAGCTCTTTAGAGCTGCTGCATTTGTGCAGTGGTATGATGTAGGATGTTTCCCACAGTGATGGGATATATCTTACTGCTATGGACCTATTAATTAGTATGGACACATGGAAGGCTATAACATCTGTGGCCATTTTTAGGTAGTCTGATGGTAGTTGGTCTACAGCTACAGATGTAGTTTTTAGTTTAAGGAGCAACTTCATTATGAGTGAGGTATGTAACGGACTAAAATTGAAGAGCTGTGGATTTATATTATATATATGTGGTTCTACAAATGTTAACTTCTTGTGGTTTTGTACTACTTAGACTTTTAGTATTTAGCTTAATAGGAAATTGTAGTTATTAATAGAAATTCTTTCTGTAGGGTGTTTTTTGATAGTGTTTCTCTAGGTTTACAGTGATTAATATGTAAGCTTTAGAGGCGTTAGGCACACACACACACACACACACACATATATATATATATATATATATATATATATATATATATATATATATATATATATATATATATATATATATATATATATATGGATCCCCTTCTAATACTCAAATGGCTATATCATCAAATTACATTTTCACGAGATGAAAATCGTGAAAACAAAATACCTGAATGCCATTTTTTTCTCCAAGGCAAGTAAACACTTGAGAAACCATGAATTGGCTCCAAATCCAGAAAAAACTCTACCTGCAATGGCACAAATAGTAGTTTCTCTGCAATTTTATTCCACAAAGTTACAAGATTTAGCGCTTTCGTCTTACTAGAAGACTTCATAGGAATAAGAACACTCTGTTTTCCACTGAATTTATTATAAACATTATATAGACATAAAACAATTTCCTGCTTTTAAAAATTACATAATTTCCTGCTCTTAAAAATTACATCATGTCCTGCTCTTAAAAGTTGCATCATTTCCTGCTCTTAAAAGTTGCATCATTTTCTGCTTATACAAAAGTAATCTTATTAAAATTGATACAAACTTCCCGACAAGGTAATATAAATAAAAGCACATATTTTAAAATGTATATTATATGAAAGGCATGTAAGTACAGTTTGAAATGATTTTACAGACAAGTACAAACATTTGTTCGTACACATTTTCATCATAATTTAGCAGCCCTCATTTTTAATACAGGAACTAGTGTAAGCTGCCCTTTTAGCCCTGAGTGTGTCCATGCCTTTAACCGCAGTTACCATAACAATTCACAGTACTCAAGTAGGGTTTCCCATGGTCCACCCCTTGGGCTTGATTCAACCTGTTCTAACATCCAAAATAAAAAATCCCCCACTGGGGCATTCTTTCAAATGCTTGTAAAGTGCATTGGTTTCCATGCAGTGGGAAATTTCATAATGATGTTCATAGACCCTAGTTTTTAATAGTCTCTCTGCATTCTCCACATAGTAGGCTGAACACACTTGACAGAATGCTAAGTATACCACCCCTTTAGATGTACAATTAAAATAGTTCTTACCTATTAGAAGGGTCTGTATAGTACTTATTTGGATTTTTTTGTCAGTGGGCCATATATTTGCATTGGTTGCACATCCCACACTTGTAGGTCCCCACTTTCACAGGTGGCTTCCTGGCATTCTGCTTCTTAGAAGTCCCTTCAAGTAAGTTTTTAATATCGGGCCCTCTTTTGTAGCCAGAAAATGGGGACCTGGAGAAAACATCAGGTCTGTCCGGCATTGTGGAAAAATATGCCAGTATTTGTGTATAATTCTTTATACATAGTTTTGAGTTTCACAAGGAATTATTGGAAATTTTTAATAACTGTGGCATTAATATTTTTAAAGCTGTTAAGAACAGTGAGAAACTGTTATTGCCTGTATACGATGAAATCATGCAGCTTAATTTAATCCAGAATGATTTGATGTTTACCATAGAACAGAAAAATAAATATTTTTCAGGTCTAGAAGACATTGATTATAAATTAAATTAAAAAAGCAAAAAGCAGCTAAACTTGAGAGAGATAAAAAGGAGTTATTTTGAAGGGAAAGCCTATCAACCACCTCATTTTTTTAAGAAACCGTCACCAGTTGACATTGACACATACAGGTTTACTGCTCCAGATACTGACTTTCATGGGGGTGGGGGCAACAGTTTGAAGGAAATAACAATGATGACATCCGTTTTAACCTTCAGGATGCTTTAGAAATTCTCCCCCTAAGGAGGGTCAGACCGACTAAGGAACAGGGAAGCAAGGGAGCAAATGCAGGGAATTTATTATAGGGGAAACAACAGACAAAGGAGAGGAAGGGGCAGAAGGGGAAGAGGAAGGAACTAGATAATTTGAGTGCAAATGTTACGTCTGAACAAATTACCTGTGATGGAAATATTTGGAGTTTTAATAAATTCAATATTTACAACTACAGTGGTTTGGAGTTAACCGCAGCCCACTTTACACTACTCTCCAAGGGATTTACCTTTGTCTGCACTTTTAAGACTGATTTAAGAGAGGTTTTAATAGACCTTAGACTGTTTCTGAGGAACGTGAATCTTTCTGCTATGTTTAAGGATCAAAGGGGAATGAGGCCATTATGTTTAAGAAGAAGAGTGTGTACAACCCTCCCTACATCCATTTTTAGCAAATTTTGAGACTTTAGTTGAGCATGACATCAGGGCATATCTAAACAAGAGGAAAAGAACTTCATGTAACCTCCAGCAAGATGAGAGGATAGTTCTTAATGAGCTTACGGCTAACAAGGAAATGGGAATTATGAAGCCCGACACGGGTGGAGGGGTGGTCATAATGAATTCCTGGGTGTATTCAGGCAAAATGTTGGAATTGCTTAATAGTAACTCCAGGTACATACAGGTATCCAAAAATGAAAGAAATGTAGCCTACAGGAAAATTGACTTGATCTTGGAATACAGCTTGTTGCAGCAGACTATCAACAAGAATCTTTTTGAATTTTTAAGCAACCCTAGGCCATTTATACCCTCCATCTTTGGGATACCCAAGGTTCACAATGACCGTAATGATCCACCCCTCAGACCTGTTGTAGCAGCTTCAGGCTCAAAAACATATCCTATAGCAGTATATGTAGATAGGAAACTAAAATTCATACAATGGACGGCACAGTGATTCAGCGGTAGCATTGTCGCCTCACACCAAGAGGTTCTCCGGTTCGATTCTCGGCTGGGGTACCTTCTTTGTGGAGTCTGCATGTCCTCCCTGCGTTCGTGTGGGTTTCCTCCGGGTGCTCCGGTTTCCTCCCACGTTACAAAGACATGCATCTGGAGCATTTCTCCCCGGGCCTCCGCTGAAAATTGGCTTTGTTCCAAGTCAAACTTTCCTGGTTAACAAATGTTAAATAAAATAAATAAATACCACCTTTAAACCATCACCTTTTGGTGGACTCATGGGATTTTTTGGCTAAACTCTTTATGACCCTGGTGTGTTGTTTGTTACAGTTGATATCCAAGATTTGTTTTCAGTGATATCTCATTCAGCTGGTTTAGAATGAGTGTCTGAAGTTATTACTAGAAACAAATATTTATCTAACACTGAGTTGTGGTTAGTTATGGAAATGTTAGAACTAGTTTTAGACAGTAATTTTGTTTTCTATGAAGGCGAGTACTATAAACAGATTGCCATGGGAGTGGCATGTTCTCCCTTGCTTGCAAACTTGGTTTTACTGAACTGTGAGCAGAATTATGTGTTCAGTTCAACTTGTTATTCTAAAATGTTAGTGTACTTACACTTTTTGGATGATGTTTTAAGTACAAGGAATGAATTGGATGATTTTATTACCTATATAAACCAAACCACAGAATGTTTGAGACTCACTTACAGTGTTGAGACAGAGGAAACAAATTTCTTGGATGTGAAATTAATGAAGGAGTTGGTTAACCACAAATTGAAATCCAAGGTTTATAGGAAGAGCAACTTTACTCATTGCTCTCTGCATTATACAAGTAGTCATCACTTCCATCAGAAGAGAAGTATTATTAAAGGGCAAATGGTGCATAACGCCCATATGACATCTAATGTTGAAGACATAGAACAGGAACTTAATTTTGTGGCCCAGATGTTTATTGAGCGGGGCTATCCAGAACCGATGGTTTATAATGTGAGAGAGAAAATTGAAAGGGGTTGAGGTACCAAATACATTCCATTGCTTGGTTCCTCTGATTTAGTTGATAGGTCTAATAAATAGGGCAACAACAGCTTCACTATACAGGACCTGCAGGCATTAGATGCTGAGGTATTATCCCAAGTAAACCTAAAGAGGATTACACAGGGTTCTTGACCCTTAAGTATGGTTCTGACACCAAGGAAATTAAAAAAAAAAATATACAGAAATACTGGCATATTTTCTCCACAATGCCTAACGGACCTGATGTTTTCTCCAGTCCACCACTTTTTGGCTACAAAAGAAGGCTCAATATTAAAAACTTACTTGAAGGGTCTTTTAAAGAAGCAGAATGGCAGGAAGCCACCTGGGAAAGTGGAGACCTACAAGTGTGGGATGTGCAACCAATGCAAATATATGGCCCACAGACAAGAAATCCAAATAAGTACTATACATACCCCTCTAATAGGTAAGAACTATTTTAATTGTACATCTAAAGGGGTGGTGTACTTAGCATTCTGTCAAGTGTGTTCAGCCTGCTATGTGGGGAAAACTGAGAGACTATTAAATACTAGGGTCTGTGAACATCATTATGAAATTTCCTACTACATGGAAACCAATGCACTTTTCAAGCATTTGAAAGAATGTCCCGGGGGTGGAGTTTTATTTTGGGTGTTAGAACAGGTTGAATCAAGCCCAAGGGGTAGACCATGGGAAGCCCTACTTGAGTACTTTGAATTGTTATGGTAACTGTGGTTAAACACAAGGATACCCCCCAGGGCTAAATGGGTAGCTTTCACTAGGTCCTGTATTAAAAATGAGAGCTGCTAAATTATGATGAAAATGTTTGCAAACAAATGTTTGTAATTATTTTACAAACAAGTACAAAGTGTGTTTATATGCCTTTCCTATAATATGCATTTTAAAACGTGTATTTTCATTTATATGTTGGGACATTTTATCAGTTTTAATAAGATCACTTTTGTATAAGCAGAACATGATGCAACTTTTAAGTGCAGGAAATGATGTAATTTTCAAAAGCAGGAAATGATGTTTTGTCTGTATAATGTTTAGTATAAATTCTGTGGAAAACAGAGTGCCGTTATTCTGATGAAGTATTATAGTAAGATGAAAGTGCTAAATCTTTTAACTCTGTGGAATAAAATTGGAGAGAAATTATTATTTGTGACATTGCTGTTGGAGTTTTTTCTTGATTTGGAGCCAATTCCTGGTTTGTCTTGTTTATTAGTTTCACCTGTCCTGGGATTGATCCTACTTGTGAGCTGAGTAAACACTTGCCCTCTACATGCCTTTTTCTACAATGTAGTGTGATCCCGGAATTGGTGTATATAGTTGGGGGGGTGTAGGGGCATAACCCCCCCCCCACCTAGGTGGATTTTATTTACTCCGTGTGTGGTTTGTTGAAATTTGGGCAAGTGTGCATTTGTCCTAGGTAAAATTCGCTGTTCAGGATTTTCGTCTCACAAAAATGAAATTCAGTGATATGGCTATTCGAGTATTAGAAGTAGATCCATATATATGCGCACATTTTTGGATTCTTTCTTTGTTGTTTAATAATCATTGTCAACATGTCATCTAAGAGTTGAAAAAATGCAGTATGTGTGGCCATACAATTCCCCTCTGGACCCCCTATACTCACTCAAATTCAGACTGTGAGGCTTGTATGCCCATTGGTCACAAAGCCCTCCAAATATAAGAGACAAACTTATTTTGATGGCCAGCTCATCAAAGACCATCCATATCCCCTTTAGGAAGTGTAGAAAAATCTGTTTCAAAAGAGAAAGAAAAAGAAGAAACACAAAAAGGTGAGGGGAGCAAGACTTCTCAAAAGTTTGTAGAGAGACCTAGAAAACAGTCCCCCGACCCAACAGATCCCTTGGTCCCAGCACCGGAAATATCCAAGCATTCAGATCCAAAGCTATCTCTGATACAGTCTCCTTCACCTCAGCTATATTTCTCACCAGAACCCATCAGTCCAAGATTGCACTCACCTTTTATCCAAGAAAAGAGAATATCAAGAACTTCATAGGTGGCCTTGTCTGCCTGTTCTTCAAGGAGCCTTAACAAGGATGAAGTCAATAGGATGATGTGGAAATTTCTTTGTCGGCAGGTTTAGTTAGGGGATCACCTCAGCATGGTCCCCCTGGATTAAGTCGGGAACATGTCCCATGACCCCTCCACTTAGGACTCTGACTTGGATCCATCCTTCAAATCCAAAGCTCATGGATCTGACATTAGCCATGGTACCCATGTGTCAGCTCTAATAGACCTCACTTTGACTCCAACTGTACTCCACTCTGTTTCGACTCAGTTATCATCAGAAGTTATACAGTACCCTTTTTGGATTCCCCAAGAGCAAGACTAAAGATTTCCAATACTCCACCCAGTCATTTGAAATCTGCAGCAATAGAAGTTTCAGAGTTGCTAGACAAAAAGAGTCATCCATCTGATTCCCCCAGACCAGCTATGATCTACAGTCTATTCCAGGTTCTTTTTAGTTCCAAAAAAGACAGGGAACCTCAGACCAGTATTGGATGTCAGTCTAAATCAGTATGTCAAACAGACAAAATTCAGGATGGTCATGGTTCAGTCCTTCTACCTCTTTTGAGGAAGGGAGAGTGGATATGCTGTATCAGTCTTCAGTATGCCTACTATCATACCATTCGGTCTCACCACAGCCCACCCCCCACAGTTGTTCACCCAGATAATGGCAGTAGTAACAGCTTATCTCTGGCTGCAGAGGATCCATGTCTTCCTGTGTTTAGATGATTGGCTCCTAACTGCTATCTGCAAGAATCTACTAATACAGCACCAGTCAGTCCTTTTGTTTCTGGCAATTCACATGGGAATATCAGTCAACTACAACTAAATCAAACTTCATCCCTCTCAGAGTATAGAATTCCTGGGTTGCCAAATAGACATTGTCCAACAAATTGCAAAACTTCCCCTTGCAAAAGGCAACTTGTTAAGATCCCTAGCCTTTCAAGTGTTGCAACACCCTCAACCAAAGCAAGACTTATTCTACAATTCTTAGGACTGATGTCTTCTTCCATTACTCTGGTTCCTTTGGCCAGATATCACATGAGAGTCCTACAGTGGACATGCTGTACTTTGGTCACAGAAATTTCACCCTCTTCTCAACAGAATTTGTTTTATGCAGGTATGCAATGAGCATATAAAGTGGTGGAGTACATCCCAAACAGTTGTTCAGGGCAGATGCTTTTGTCTTCCTACTCCCAAAGCCAAAGTCTCCACAGATGCCTCCCTTCTAGGGTGTGGAGCATTATGAAGGAAAGACCGTTCAGTAGATGTGGTCATCAATGGAGACCAAACTTCACATCAACATGTTGGAGTTGAGGGTGGTTTTCTTAATGTTGCAGGCTTTTCAGGACTATCTTTTAAGGATGTGATCACCATCCATTTGGACAACATGTTAGTCGTCTAGTACATTAACAAACAAGATAGAATATAATCATACCCTTTTTGCTAGGAATCCATGCAAGTTTGACTGTGGGTGATGGCTTCAAACCACTTTCTAGTAACAACACATGTTCCTGGGACATCCAATATGCTAATGGACAAGTTGAGCAGAACTATACTATTGTCTCGCAAGCAGTCTCTAACAAACAGTGGCAGTGGAGATTTCCGGCCACTTGGACCAACCTTGCTATGACCTCTTTGCTTCATACCTCAGCAACAGATGCAGCAGTTACTTCGCCTTTATCCCTCCACCGGGAGACGCTCTAGTCCATTTTTGACCCTTAGGTCACCTGTATGCCTTTCCATGAATTCTCCTCATCACCAAATTAATTCAGAAAGCCATGGAATACAAGACCAGGGTAATCCTCATTGCCCTCTTTTGACCTCAACAGTTATGGTCCCCCTTTCTTTGACCTCATCTTCTGCACCCACCATAGGTTTTGGATCCCACCCCAGATCTCTCCAGTCACCCGTCTGAGATGCCTCTACTAGATCTCCAGGTCCTAAAACTAACTTCATGGTTTCTCCAGTCTTAACTATTGCCGGAGATGCCAGGCTTTCAGCCCCAGTAGTCCATATAATCTTTCCTTTCAGAGAGATTCAACAAAAAAGATTTATAAAAGTAAATGGAAATGTTTTTCTGTATGGGCTTCTTCAAAGGGATCAGACCTCTTCTTAGACCCTTTACCAGTGATTTTGGAATTCCTTTTTGAACTTTTTATGAGAGACTTTGGCTACTCTACAATTAAAGTCTGAATGGCTGCCATTTCAAATTTTTGCATAGGACATAATGATTCCTCTATTGTTTCTCTTAAGGTGACCGATACCTTTCTTAGAGGAACATTTTTATTGCAATCTCTAGTTTCGTGATCTGGTCCCTCATTGAGATGTTATGATTTTAATTCAGTCCTTGGCCCAAAAACCCTTTGAACCTGCAGCGTCATCATATCTGAAGTTCCTTTCTTGAAAAATTATCTTTTTGGTTGCCGTTATATCAGCAAAACGTATGTCAGAATTGCAAGCACATTCATGCAAACCTGCTTTCCTAACAGGGTTTCACTGAGGACAAACCCTTCCTTTCCAAGGTAGCTTTGGAATCTAACCTGAACCAACAAATTGATTTGCCCGTATTCTTTCTAAATTTTGCTAACAAAGGAGAATATACCCTACATCCCTTGGATATCTGTCCATAGACAATGCAGGTTATATCTACACCATTCTAAACCATTCAGAATATCTGACTAATTATATCCTTTTCCAAGACAAAGCCTGGACAACGTACGTCTAAAGTTACACTTTCAAAATGGCTAGCAGATTGCATTTCCTTCATTTATAAGTCAAAAGGGCTGTCCTTACATTCTAAACTCACTGTACCAGAGCGATGGCAACTTCAACAGCATTTGCAAAAAGAATACCTTTGAGTGATGTATTTGCTGCCGTGACTAGGTGTACAACTTGTACCTTTGTATCTCATCATAAGTTAGATGTGCAGTCTATGACTCTCACATCCTTTGGCTCTGTCATATCAGAAATGTCCTTCTTTGAGTCTGGCCTGGTTCCCTTTTTAGGAAGCTTGGGAATCTGTCCCACATATTAAATCAGACAAAAATGGACAACATCGAATATGAAAGTCATGTATTTACCCTAACAATAGATCTGTGTTGTCTTATTTTTGTTTGGTTCAACTCCCCTTACTCCTTCCAAATTGCCATTTTTTTTTTCTTCTGGGGATCAACTAGACCTAGTTTAGACTGTCCTTTTATTCCACTTTTCTCCATAGCAGATTTCCTTCCAAAATTCCCTCCTTTTCCTTCATTCTTTCCTACATTATTTGAGACCATTTGGAATCAGTCAGCAAACTCGATCTCAGGTAATTCAGACAGGAGAGAGGAATTGTGGGTGGGAGAGAGGAAAGAGCTTTTGGATCTAGTACTCTGGCATAAGGCACCAAGGTTGAATCTGACATCCCACACATTGAATCAGAAGAAAATAAAACAACCTGTATCTGTTGTTATGGTAAGTACATAATGTTTGCTTTCATTGCTAGAATTTTTTTGGTCAAAGTCTATGCTTAACATTTTCCTTTGTCTAACCTGTTTTTCATTGTATCCATGTACATATTATATGTCCCCAAACTCCCTCCTCTAGACTTGTAGTGATCCATATTCCTAGGTATTTAAACTTCTTTATCCAAAAATCAGGATACTTTTCTATGAGCTCAGGATTGGGAATGTCATTTATCATTATTACCCTAGTTTTCCCAGTGTTAACCTTATATCTAAATAAACCCCATACTCTGTAAGAATATTAAACAACTGCTCTATATCCTGTTGTGGCTGTCCCAGGAATAATAATCAGTTACTTAAACAGGCTGCTAGTTTGTGCTCTACTGTCCCCATCAGATACCCTCTCACAATGGACATTCCCAATTTCTGTGCCAGTGGTTCCAGGTGTAGCGCACCACAAATGGAGACAGTGAGCACCCTTGCCTCGTGTCTCTCCTGATTTCAAATGGTTGAGATAGTCCAGCCTGGATTTTAATTCTTGCTGTAAATTTATAGTATAGATGTTCTTCGTGTTTCACTGTTGCAGTCATCACATTTGTGTTATCTGCTTGCAGTAGCCCTCAGTCAGCCTGATTATCAAAGTCTTGGGTCCTGCGTCGGTTGCTGTCTCATCTTCCATGACGTCAGGTAGTCAGGGATATAAAGCATGCAGCCGATGCCATTACATCAGTCTTTCTTGCCTTGCGGTGCCCAAAGCAGAAGCAGTTCACAAGTGCCGGTCGGCCGACTCCTGAAATTTTCGTTTTCGAGTTTCAGAACCGAAGTCTTCAACTAAAGCTAAGTACCCTATTGGGGAAACTTTTTCTTGCTCTAAACCGATGTCAGTAAAAGTCAATAATTGTATTTCTGGTGGAAAGAAAATACCTCATAAAGATTTTCATTCGTACTGTATTCCTTGCCTAGGCCCTGACCACGACGTACCTTGTTGTCGGTTTTGTGCCTTATTTAAACAACGAACTGTTCATCGTTGGTAAATTTACACTTCTAAATATTTTGGAACTCGGTTCAATTATCCAGCTATGTCTTCGGTAAGCTACCTGACTACCGACATTCCGAAAAAACGCAAAGATAAAGACCGAGACAGGCCGCCTAGGTCCAAAGCTGCCAACGACGCTTCTCATAAGCTAGCCGCCAGTTTGCCAGTACTCAGTGAGGTGCTTTCGCAGCCCCTGATACCCACTACTTCAGATTCGCAGGTCTCTACTGAGACCCATTCGGAGTACGGTATGCCACGAGATGCTTCAACTGTGGAATCTGTGGATGTCTCTACCTTGGATGGTTCCGGAGCCGCTGTGTAGGCACCAGCTTCTGAGGGTGTATTCAGGCCTACTGACTTGCATATTAAACCGACACCATCTTCATCTTCAAGGCCTAAAACTCGAACCATGCCTAGAAAAACGATGCCCAGACCGCATGGTCAGGCCTCTATGCCTCAAAAACAAATGATAAGAATGGCTGAAGACCTTATTACTTTAATCAGGGGAAGCCAACCTTCCCCCTCTAAGAGACCTAGGACTGATTTTACGTATGATACTTCTGATCAGGATTCTGAACTTTCTGTTTCCTGTGATGACCAGGATTTACCCTTATCTACCTATGAGGATTCTGATGCAGAGGACTCTATTCCCTCTGCTTCCCCTCCAGAGGATTTCTCTTTTGGTAAAACCTTGCATACTCTTAGGGAGCATTTTCGCTGGGAAAGAAGGGATTACTCTGATTCTAAAAAGAGACTTAGGGATTTCTTATTCCTGCCCCACAGGCCTTTAGCTATCCCCCCTGTACTGGACATTGTTGATGATGCCTTTTCGAAGTCTAGCTTGGCCCCTGACTCTTTGCCTCCTGCTCCCAGGAAACCTGATAGATATTACAGTGTTGCTGACTCTCACAAGTCCCTTTTTAAAAATCCTACTGCGGATCCCGAGACCATTTCACAGGGACCCAAAGGCATTAAGGCTACTACTGCCAAAAATCCTACCCCCTCTGATAGAGATTCCAGGGTGCTGGATAGATGGGGTAAGAAGGTATACACTTCTGCAACCTTGGCCATTAGGGCCTTAAACTGCCAGTTTCATATGTTAAAGTATCAGCAGCATATTATTGCATTGCTTAAACAGAAAATTATGTTGATTCCTGACTGTGCTGAAAATAAGGATTTACAGGATTTAATGCATTCTGTTGAACAAGTTGGAAAACATACTTTGCAATGTGGTTTTGATTCACAAGAGGCATCTTGCAGGGCTGCTGTCACTGGGTCTGTACTTAGAAGGCATGCTTGGCTTAAGGAGCAATCTCTGCCAGATCATGTTAAAGCTAAATTGCTGGATGCTCCCTTAAATCAGGACCGCCAGTTTGGCAACAAAGCAGAAGAAGTACTTAAAAAGATGGAGGAAAAAGCTAAATCTATGCAAACAGTTAAAGATTTCCTACAGGTACAGCCTCCAAGATTTAGTAGGCATTGGCCCTCTAAGAATTGGTCCTTTCCTACCTCTTCCAGGCCTTCTTAGTTCAAACCCAGAACCAGCAGAACACCCAGGCTTCAGTCCCAAGGTACGCACAGGACTAAGCAGTGGGGGGCTCCCACTCCCAAATCAGGGAGTAGTAAGACTCCTCCCTATGGTAAACTGTCTCAATGACTTTACTTTAAAACTTCCAAGCCCTTCTCAACTGACTGCTCCTTTATGGGGAAAGATTGCTCTGCAGACAAAAAACTGGGAACTAATTACCCAGGACAAATGGGTTTTAAATATAGTTTCCCAAGGATACAGATTTCACTTCCACACGTTACCAACCCCAAACGGTTGGCCACATCTACCCCCAAATCAGTGGGCAGAGGCTCAAAAGCAAGTACTCTCTCTCTTAAGCATAAAGGCTATTCAAACTCTACCAGAAGACGAAAAGGGACAAGGTTTCTACTCAAGACTTTTCCTGGTACCCAGAAAAGACAACTCATGGCGTCCTATCCTGGACCTTTCTATCCTAAACACATTTTTGGTGATCCCAAAATTCAAGATGCTAACCAGTTGCTTCCTATGCTAGGCAAGGATGCCTGGTTAGCAACACTGGATTTAAAGGAAGCCCTACCTGCACATCCCAATCAGGGAATCTTGCAGAAGATACCTATGCTTCAAAGCAGGCTACATGCATTATCAATTCTGTGCACTGCCCTTTGGCTTATCTACTGCACCCAGGGTACTCACAAAGTGCCTAGCTCCAGACATTGCATTTTGCAGGCAAAGAAATATTCAAATATACCCATACCTGGACGATCATCTAATTCAGGCAGAAAGCCAGGACATACTTTTGAATCATCTGGCTTTTGTACAAAAGGTGCTAACTTGTCTGGGGTACACCATAAACAAAAATAAATCACATTTTGTACCCTGTCAACAAATTATATTCCTGGGAGCAAGCTTGAACACAGCTTCCCAGATGGCTTTTCTCACGCCAGAGAAACAAATTCATTTGAGAGCCTACTTCAAACTAATGGCCACAAAAACCCTGCTATCTGCAAGGCAAATACTGCAAGCCTTGGGGTTCATGGCCTCCTGCGTTCTCCTAATTCCATATGCAAGACTGCACATGAGGAAACTACAATGGTATCTAAAAAGCCTATGGTGTCAACATTCTCAGGATCTAGAAGCAATGATTCCTATCATACCTTGCCTACAGTTAGAGTTCCTTTGGTGGGCAGAGGCCTGCACCAAAGCAAGGGACTACCATTCACTCTACCCCCTCTACCCCCTGCCGCCGGAACCCTAGCAGCAGATGCATCAGACTATGCATGGGGGCTCACCTGGCAGGGAAGTGCATTCAGGCCAAATGGAACCCAAGTCAAATGCACCTGCATATCAATCAAAGAGAAATGTTAGCTGTACAGAATGCTCTGACAGCCTTCAAGGACCACATTCTTCCAGGACAATTAATGGTAAGGACGGACAACACCACTGTTATGTGGTACATAAACAAGCAGGGGGGGCCCATTCATACCCCCTCTGCAGACTAGTCATGGCTCTGTGGAACACAGCCTTGAGCTACCAAGTACATCTACATGCTCAATTCCTGCCAGGAAAGCTAAATATACTGACAGACGAACTAAGCAGAAATCTCATGGACCCACACGAGTGAAAACTGGAACCAAAGACTTTCAACATGTTGATAAACAAATGGGGGAGCCCAAATATAGACCTGTTTGCCTCCCCCCAGAACTACCAGTTGGACAAATTCTACACAAGGACTCCCCACAAACAAGCTTGGAAAGTGGATGCCCTGTCCTTCAACTGGAAAAAATCTATCAGTTTATGCCTCTCCTCTCCAAAGTACTACTAAAGATCAAACAGGACAAACCAAGAACGATACTGATTGCACCAGACTGGCCATGCCAACACTGATACCCTCTCTTGCGCAGCGTGTCACTACTGGCACCATGGCACCTGCCTCAGACCCCTACCCTGCTCTCCCAGCAGGGGGACCAGATTCTGCATCCTCAGCTTCAAACCCTGAACCTGGCAGCCTGGCTAATTACTTGACCTCTCCGTTACCATCCCTCAGTAAACAAGTGTTGGATGTCATTTTGGAGGCAAGGAGGCCTAGTACTAGAAAATCTTATGCTGAAAAATGGAAAAGATTCTGTTCCTGGAACCAAACTCAAGGGATGGGCACAGCAGCACTCAATTTACCTCAGATTCTTCAATACTTAACTGAGATGCTTCACAAGGGCCTTTCTTTTTCCTCCATCAAAATTCATGCCTCAGCCATTTCCGCTCATTACAACACAGAACCACCCCTCTTCTCTCATCCACTGCTCAAGCAGTTCCTCAGAGGGGCCAAAAACTTAAGACCACCCAGGAGAGCCCCAACTCCAGCCTGGGACCTTAACTTTGTATTGGAAGAACTCACTGTACCTCCTTTTGAGCCAGCTGCAAGTGCAGAGTTAAAATTCCTTTCTTGGAAAACAGCCTTCCTTTTAGCAAACACTTCAGCAAAAGGGTATCTGAATTACAGGCCCTTATGGCAGTGGACCCTTTCATCATCTTTCATGTGGACAGGGTATCCCTCAGGACCAATCCCTCCTTCATGCCCAAGGTAGTATCCAGTGTGGCTCTTAATCAGTCCATTCATTTAACAACCTTCTTTTCTAATCCACAGAACAAAGAGGAATGGATACTACACACCTTAGTTGTGCACAGACAACTTAGATTTTACTTGGACAGGACTAAACCTCAAAGGAAATTTGAACAACTGCTGGTGGCATTTGCTGCAGGGGCAGAGGGGAAGGCCATTTCAAAGCAAACCATTTCTAAATGGATCGGCCATTGCATTCATTTCTGCTATAAGCACCATGGAAAACCTATCCCACAGGGGATAAGACCATACTCAGCCAGGGCTGCATCTACCTCTACAGCCTTTCTCAGAGGTGTCCCTACCAAGGACATCCTAGAAGCTGCTACCTCGAGTTCTGTACATACTTTTACCAAGCATTACCATTTGCCTATTTTCCCTAAATCCAGAGCTGGTTTTGCCACTGCGATATTGTAGGGCCTTATAGCTGGTCCTAATGCTACCCAAATTCCTCCTCCCATCCTTAGCTTTGGGAATCTACCCAAATGTGATGACTGCAACAGTGAAACACGAAGAACATAGTACAGTTGTGTACACTTACCATAAATTTAGATGTTTGAGTGTATTCACTGTTGCAGTCCTGGTTACCCTCCCTCCAGCCCCCTGACTTCTTTTGGCTATACCTCTATTCTACTTTACTATGCTTAAAAGCTTTTTGGTGTATTTGCTTTTTTGTTGGAGGTATAACCTTGTATTTATATATATATATATATATATATATATATATATATATAATTGCTTCCCATTAGGGGGGCACCTGACATCTGGGGCAAGAAAAACTGATGTAATAGCGTCAGCTGCTTGCTTTATACCCCTGACTACCTGACGTCATGGAAGATGAGACAGCACCCGACAAAGGACCTAAGACTTTGATAATCAGGCCGACTGAGGGCTACTGCAAGCAGATAACCCAAATGTGACGACTGCAACAGTGAATACACTCGAACATCTACATTTATGGTAAGTGTACACAACTGTACTTTTCTCTGCTATGGCAACAAATTTATTTCCCAAAAGCAAATGTCAGAAGGACTTCTTTCAAAAATACCCATTCCATTCTGTCAAATACTTTCTCTGCATCCAAGCTAAGCAGTGCACCCTTGAGCTGTGTAAGCTGTGCATGCTATATTATAATGCTGCGTACAAAATACTAGCAGATGTTTGTCTACCCTTAATAAATCCTTATTTGATCCAAATTTATCAAAGATGTTATGACATTTCCTAGTCTGTCTGCTAATAAAGCCTTAAAGATTTTATAATCCTGATTTACGATGGAAGTGGGTCTGTACAAGGAGGCTAAGTCTTTTGCCTTTCCCTCACTGTACACCATCAGCATTACCATTATTGCCTGTCTCCAGGATTTGGGAGGAGGATCGGAGTCCAGAATCTTACTGAATAAGGTGGCTAAAACTCCACACAGCTCCAAACCACTTCCACAACTCAACTGGGAGACCTTCTGCTCCTGGTGTTTTCCCTTGTTTCCTTTTGTTATTATTTACTGAACTTCCATAGCAGTGCATGGTCTAATACAGCCTTCTGCTCCCAAGTAAGCTTTGGCAGATTTATTTCACTTAAATACCTTCTTATCACATTCTCTGTATGTCATATACTGTTCTCTCAAACCCGCACAATATAATTGCCATTTTGTTATCCAAAAGATCTGAAATTTAATTTTCTTCCCTTCCATCTTTTACATTTTCTAGCATCCGTAGATTATCCCTCCCTTCTATAACCTGCAGTTCTTCGATCTTTCTATCCGGTATGGTTCTATGTTATCTGCAATATTGTTGAGAAAACCTCATTATTTCTCCTTTCAGTTTAACTTTAATCTGCTCCCATTTAACACTCATTTCCCCTACATCTTCCTTAAATCTTTTCTTTCCTAAACCGTTCATCAGTCCATTCCAAAAAGGTCTCCCTTTGCATATGATACATAGCAAATCTGCAGTGTCTAATTAGTTTAATAGAAATCTGGGCCATGTCCCATGTTTGTCAGTTTTGAAGGTGAAGGTTGGGGGAGATCCATTATAGATGTCATCAGCAAAGTCCTGCACCTGTCATATCTTGCTCCCATAATCTATCTGTTCTTGTAATCACTAGCTTTCAAGGGCCTTTGTTAGCATGTCTTGTGTTTGTTATAATATTCCAGTCCCCAGCACACATTAGTATGCCATAAGAAAAATTTAGAAGTTTCTCCTTAATTTCTGTAAATTCCAAAATACTAAATCCCAGTGGAAAATAAGTCAAGCACATTGTAATCCTTTGACCTATAAATCTCTTAATTGTTACAGAATGACCCTCCTCATCCCTCTGTTGACTACGCACATTCAATTGGCAATAATTGATTAGGACGGTACAGTAGATGTCCTTCTCTTCACTGGTGCAGTATTTTTCAGCTACGGGATCTCCTGTCAAGGACAGCCCAACATCTGGCCAGTATGCCAAAGCCTTCAGCTGTTATAGGCACTGTTTGTTACACATATGCTCCCCGCGCATGACATAGTGAATAAAAGTGACATAGAGATAACACTCAAAATTGAAAAAGCCCCAGGAGGAACAAAATATCCTTGGGGACAAGGAGGAAAATGTGCATCTAGAAGGAAAAACAGAGAAGAAGAAAAAAAAAAAAGCAAGAAGGCCCCTTGGCTAGGGAGGAAACAGAACACGAGCCAAAAATCAGGACAGAGGGGGAAGGAGGGAGGAAATTAATACTGCAACAGTGAAGAAAAGGACATCTACTGTTATGGTAAGATTTTACTCATCTGTACTATATCTTTCCATATCACTGTTGCAGTATTCTTCACCTAAGGTAGAGTACAAGAGGTCAAGAAGAAACTTGAGAGGAGGAAGGCACAGAGACACACTCCACAAAGCCATGCAGAATACCTCTGGCAAAACTTGTCCTGGCCCTAGAAATAATATCCAACTTGTAGTGTTTAGTGAAGGTATTGTTATAAGACCAAGTAGCGGCCTCAAGGATAGAACTGATATCTAGACCCTTGAAAAAGACACCAGAGGAAGCAACTGCCATAGTAGATTGTGCCTTTGTAACAGCCTGCATTTAATTGCTGGAACCTGTGCTCTGAGAGACTGCCTTCCAGAATATCTGCAAATATACAGAGCTGAGTATATATTTTTTGGTTATAGAGTTTGTTAATTATTGCTTAGATCTGTGTTGAAAATGTTGTCTCCCTGTTCTGAGAGACTGATCTGCAAATATACAGAACTGAGTATTTTTTTTGGTTTTAGAGTTTGTACTGTTAGTTGTTGCTTAGATCTCTGTTGAAACTGTTTTGTCCCATCCACCCTCCCTATTTTTGGTTTGTAGTTTAAATTTGGTGGCTTTTGCAGTTGCCCGCCCCACTGTAGATTTGATCTGGGACACTCCCCCAGTCCCATCTCTTTACTACATTCTACCTAATAAACTCTTTCTGCACTTGCTTTTAGTCCTTTTTAATTTAATTGCATTTTTTAAACTGTGTTTAGTCTAATATTGCTACATACTCAAGTGTGCTAGCTTGCATTGCATGTGAATTGTTTTTACTACTGTTTTTGCTACTTTTCTGTTAAAAAAAAAAAAAAAAAAAAAACTGTAAGCCTGTTTCCTACCTTTCCTGTAACTAGTCTTCCAGGTACAGATTTGCTGTATCCAGTACTGTGTGTAAGCTTCTGAGCCCCCCAAGCCTTTCTGGTTGGAGGGAAGCCTTCTAACTTATCAGTGGGCGTGGTAAGCACTAGGTAACCTGTCTACCACATAAGGAGTGGTTCTGGCCCAGAAATTGTAGTTATTGGCTGTTTGGGCAATCTCTTCCATCTCTCTCAACTTTCTGATTTGAAAGCCTGCATTTGCACTTGTTTCTCTCCTGTAACTCGTCTAGTGCAGATACAGATTCTTAGTTTTAGCACTTAAATTTGCTTATTCATGCTCAGCACTTGTTCAGAACTTGTAAGCACTAAATAAGCTACTAATTACTATAGCACTCAATCTTCCTTATTACCTAGAGGAAAACTGGTTTTGTACTAACTTTTCTCCCTTGCTTAGAGAAAAACAGCTCTTGTACCATCTTTCCTCACTTATCTAGAGGAAAATAGTTTTTTAGTCAGACATGTTCAAGGGTCAGTTCCCAGTGTTCTCTCCTTTCTATCTGATGAATCTGGGCATCTAGAGACAATGTAGAAATTGCCTCATGTACACAGACAACCCTCTCCTCCTACCACCCAACACTACAACCTGTGAGAGATGCACTTATCTAGCCAAACTGGAGGTAAAGATCTCTCCAACCAAGACTGAACTTGACAGTCATGAGGAGAAGGTAAACATTTGCACCACACCACACTCATCACATAGTCTCACTAAATCTATACCACCAAAATCCACACATAGTAACACAAAATCATTCGCAGAGGCTCTCAATAATAATCTGTCTAAGTAACAGAGACCTGCAAAGCAGAAACGCAAGCAACCTCCATCCCTCAACACAACCCAAATGACGCATATCCCACAGACTCAGTGTGCCACTCAGCCACAGCCAATAAGGCAAAACAATGTACCCAACACACTAGTCATAGGTGACTCTATAGTCAAGCACACTGATGTCCCACTCACCAGGCTAAACAAGGAGAAGGTTACTGTCAGCTGCCTTTCAGGTGCCAGGATCCGCCATATAACCCACGCACTCAGGTCACTCCACAACAAGTACAAATATGACTCTGTCATTGTCCATGCTGGTGTGAATGACCTGAGACGTACCTCCCTGGACTACATGAAAAGAGACATGGAAGAGCTCTCCAATCTTGTAGCCCAGGCTGGTATGACCCTAGCCCTGAGTAGCATTCTCCATCGCCCCGAATGATACTGCAGTACAAGGACAAAATGAATGACTTCAACAATTGGCTAAGCTTCTGGTGTCATTCTAAGGGGATCCAGTATCTGTCTGCTTGGGATGACATGGTCGACAGACCACGATGCTTTGCCACAGATGGCCTGCACCTGTCGCCCCTGGGATTCCGTATACTGGCTAAGGCTCTTGCTGCCCCTATAGTGCCTTTTTTAGGCAAAGTTCAAATAACAAATTCACCACCGTAACAGGAACAGGCAAGCAAAAACTGAGGGTAATGCTACTCAATGCTAGAAGTCTAAATCTCAAAATGCACTCACTCGAGGCACTCCTTAAAATGGAGAACATCGATATCTGTGCAGTGACTGAGACCTGGTTCAAGGCTCTAGAGAGCACCCCTGCACTACCAGGCTATAACTCATACCACACTTTTTGGCCATGTAACCTGGACCGAAACACCAAAGGCGGAGGTGTGTCCGTATTCATTAAGGATATCCACACCTCCAGGCTAGTTGCTCAGCATAATGCATCCGAGGTTATCCAAGTGCAACTAACTCTGGGCAAAACTGCAATCCAAATTGTAGCTTGCTACAGATCCCCCACCATGCCCCAGGATTCCCACTCCTCTTTTCTTTATGTACTGGAAAATATTAAGGTTTAACCAAACACCCTAATAATGGGCAACTTCAACTACCCCACTATTAACTGGGAAAACTACTCGTGTACCAACTCCTTAGCTCAACGCTTTCTGGAATTCATAAACTCCAATGCCCTGGATCAACTTATCCACATCCCCACCAGGGGCAACAGAATCCTAGACCTAGTCATTACCAACATGAGTGACCGGTGTTCCACACCTGAAGTCAACTCCTCGTTGGTCTGATCCGACCATAAGCTAATCACCCTTGATATCCACATCCCGCCCCCACCCTCCCATTAAGGAAACCACGGTAAAAAATTTCTCTATAGCCAACTTCATGCTTCTTAAGACAGGAACTGGTGAACTTCATGACACCCATGCAGATGGGCAATACAGTTACAACTGCTGAATCCTACACAAATGCACTCTGTAAGCACTTGCACGAGTGCATGGATCGTGCTATCCCAAACAGAACCAAGACGCTATCCTCCAAAAAAATGAAGCCAATCTGGTGGTCCCCTGCCATAAACAAACTGTACAACAGAAGGAAGAAACTTTTGCAAAAGAGAATAAAATCTCATGAGTGGAGGAGCTCCCTGGTCAGCCTCAGTAAGAAGATGAGATCCCTTATAAGATCCTCCAAAGCTAGCTACGAAAACAAAATCGCCACTAATTCTAAGGACAACCACAAAGCATTCTATAGCTATGTCAAGAATCTCGATGGCAACACCCAGATCTGCTCTGAGTTACAGCACAAAGGCACGAATATTACAGAACCAACTGATATTGCCAACATCCTGGCAGATAGTTTCATTGCTAACTTAACCCCCCCCACCCCCACCCCCTAAAGGGCCCATACCTATACAAGAAGAATGCAGAGTCCCTGTAATCACAACTACACAGGTTAAAGCTGCACTCTCTAAAGCCAAAAACACAGCATCCATGGGACCGGAGAACATCCCAAGCTTCGTTTTACATGAACTTCAGAACGAACTGGCTCCCCACTTAAGCACCATGTTCAATAATAGCCTCACATCAGGCTTTGTGCCCAATGAATGCCGCACAGCAACAGTTATCCCACTCCACAAAGGGGAAGCCACCACTGATCCCAGGAACTGCCGACCTATTAGCCTGATGAGCCTGATGAGCCTGGTCTGCAAGGCCATGGAACGTATCATCATGGAACTCATAAAAAAAGACATTGGTAACCTCCAAACTCTGGATCCCACCCAATTCGGGTTTGTGAAAGGCAGATCATGCCCCCTGAACCTGATCGGCTTCTTTGAGGCAGTCACCAAAGCCATAGATGAGGGTAAGGTGGTTCACACAGCCTATCTTGACCTCACCAAGGCTTTCAACACCATTCCCCATTCTGGAATTATAGCCAAACTCACTAAACTAGGTATAAATCCCTACATCACAAGATGAGTTGCCAACTGGCTCACTGACAGAACCCACACTGTAAAAGTTGCAGACTCCAAATCTGACTTCAAAGCAGTGACAAGTGGAGTACCATAGGGTTCCGTCCTGGGACCTCTCCTGTTTGGTATCTACTTCTCTGAAGTACAGGCTAACATAGAAGGCCCCTGGCTAACGAAGTTCGCAGATGACTGCAAACTAGGAGCCATAGTCAAGTCCCCAAATGGTGAACATCCTACAGAAGGGCCTCGCTGAGACAGATGCCTGGTGTCAGAGCCATGGCCTCAAGCTCAATGCCAAAAAGTGCAGTGTCATCCCCTTTGGTAAAAACTCTGTACCCATGAACTACCACATAGGCTGCAATCTACTTAACACCGAATGTGTGATAAGAGACCTTGGGACCCAGGTGGACAGTAGTCTCTCCTTTGATAGTCACATCACCACAGTAGTCAGGAAGTCATTCTACATGGCACACCTCATCATAAAATGGTTCTCATCCAGGAAAAAATAGTCATTTTTCCCCTCTACTGTACCTCACAAGACATCTGCAGCAGCTGGAAAGGCCACAGAAGTACCTCACAAAGAGGATTACTGGCCTCAAACAAATGCCCTACACTGACTGCCTCAAAAAACTCCAGCTTTACTCCGTAGCATATTGCCTACTCAGAGGTGATCTCTGCCTAACATATAAAGCTATGTCAAACCCAGAGCTGTTGGACATGCTACACCTAAAGAAATCCCAATCCTTCCGAGCTACATGCTCTAGGGACCTAAACCTTGCCACCACAATAAACAGGACATGCTGGAGGGATAGATTCCTGTCCCAGAGACTTCCCATACTCTGGAACAGGCTACCCATCTATGTCAAGCAAAGTTCTTCATTAGCACTCTTCAAGAAAAATCTTGATGAGTGGATGGGAAATAGGAAATTCACCCCGAGGATCACTTCTGTGTCTTTGCTCAACAGTGGCACAGGAAAATAACTTTCTTGGTTGGCATAAGCCATGGAACCTTGTTGGCTAGGCTTACGTAGGCCCTTGGGCTGATAGCCTAGTTACCTACCTATGAATCTATGAACCTTTACAGACTTGGAGAGAGATTTGCCATGAAAGGAGTAACAGAAAGAAATGTTCTTAGAAATCCAAGAGGAGATGGTTTGCTTAGAAACAGCCAAACCCAAAGTCCTGAGATGAAAATAAACCAAAGCTGCTCAGATTTGTGAATACCTTTAGTCTTGTTTAAATAAAATCTGACTTGTCTGTGCTAATCCAAGATGTGAAGAACCTTCTCACTGGCAGACTGTGGAGAAGGAAAAAAGGAAGGCAGATGAATAGACTGATTAAGGGACAGCTTAATTATCCCTTTTTTAAACAGCAGCCTCTGTTCTAGATTCTGCTAAAAATGTTACCAGTGCTGTTTTTTCATTTAGTATCCCCCTATTCCACTGTCTTTGCCTGTACTCTGATATCAGTCCTTGATACGGAAGGCAATCTCTTACCTGCAGTTTTAATGAATTCTTGATCTCTTCCCTTTCTGTTACCTTTGCCTGCTGCTTGCCGGTTATTGTAGATCCTTATTGTAACTTTAAGCTTTACAATTTTTTGTGTGTTGTACAAATTACCTGATTTGTATCTGGAGCTTTTCTCCCCAGCTAAAAATGGGCTACCACAGCCCAGTCGGACTATCCAGTCAACAAAAGCAATAAATAAATAAATAAATGGCATTTTACAATGGAGACTATGCGAGCTTACACTTTTCCTACAGGGGCAGATTTTTCAGGTGCCAAATCTGACCTTTAAGTGTCAGGATGCATTAATATCTGTCAGGTGAAACATTAATTCAGTAAGAGTGTATAAAACAGTAGTGACTGGAAAAAGTAAATATGTTTTGACAGACGGGGCTAAAGAAGCTGTGGGGGAAGAAGGCAAAAGGGCCCCTTAGTAACCTAAAAGAGCAGTTTTTTTTTGTCTACTACCATAACAGAAACCTATCCATGACCCAAGATGTATACTGTGTAAATATGAGTTGCATTTGGAATGACCTCAGTAAAAATGTACAAATGAAGCGAATGTTACACCTGCGTGATGTATGTGATCCAGTAGCCATATATTTAAAAGTTAGAGAAATAAGTGCAGTAGTGCAATAACACAGTTACTGTTGCCACACATAGAGCAGCCACCACAGAAGAGTGATGGGAAGCTGTTAAAACACTTTATTCAGACTGTTAAACCCTTCATTTAGACTTTAGTAAAGTCAGAATAAAGTGTTTGACAGCTTCCCACTGCTCTTTTGTGGTGATCACAGATTGCTGTTATTGCTCTGTTGTGTGACTACAGCTCAACAGTAGTTACGAGGTACTTAATAAAAGATTGTTAAGAAACTATCCAGTGTCAAAGCATGCTTTTTCCACAGATTCAGAACATAATCACAGTAAACCACACACTGCAAGTCATCTTTCAAAAATAAGACATAAAATGCCTCAAAGAACATCTAGATCCTGGCCGCATCCACAACTCAGATTGCTGAAATGGAGTTTGACGCAGGCTTATTGAAGGCTTCTGCCCTTGGCTCACCTGTTCTACAATTAGCCGCACTCATTGGTGTGCATAGAGGGTTGCTATAGTTTATGCTTGTGGGCACTGTGGGCTGGGAACAGTGAAATTATTAATTCTTAAATTCTCCTTGCAATCAAACCTCAGAAATGTGCATAGAAGGTCACTATAACTTGTTTTGGACTAGGGAAAGTGCAGTCATTATTTCTCAAACTTTCCTCTAAATTAAACCTCAGAGGTATGCACAGAAGGTTATTGTGGCTTTTTGTAGGGCTTTGAAAGGTCACTGTGGCTTTTGTGGGACTTTGACATTGTGTCATTTTTTTCTTTTAACTTTTCGTACAGTCATACCTCACAGGTGTGCACACGACATCACTCTATCTTGTGCAGGGGCAGTGTACTGTATAGGAGCAACAAGCTGGCTGGAGCATGACTGTAATAACTTGTTTTCTTTTCTCACAATCCTATATCAGAAGTGTATACAGGTGGCTAACTTTGGTAGGTAGGGTTAAGTTGACATATTGTGAATATACATCTGTAATCAACAAGTTAAGATATGTTACTATAAACTGGTTGTCGGATGGCTACACAGATGGCAGCTGTCTTTTAGGGATGGGGGTGAAGAGACATGTTGTGTGATGTGTGACAGCAGCAACTTGAAATATATGACTGAGGCCATTTATTCATTTACTTTCATTCCAGTCTAACATCAGAGCTATATACAGAAGATTACTATATATATTTTTTTGTTTCTTTCAACAGAAAGATAGACACTATTCTAAGATGTAATTAATGTATCTTTATAAGCATTTATATTCTCATTTTAATGGGAACAACTTTTTTGTCATCTTTGATCATTAAGCTTTGGGCAAAACTTATTTCTTCCTTGAAAGAAAAAAACAAGATTAGTTTTGTCCATACCATAATTGTAACAAAAGGGCTGGGGGGGGGGGGGTCTCTAAAATGTACCTCACAGCATCAAGAATTTCATGGATTCTGACGCCGAAGCAGCCATCAGCTTAATTCTGTTATTTAAACACAGTTATTACACTGCAGTCTTGGCCATTTAGGGAGTAGTGAAAGGATGCAGGAAGAAAATGCAAAGTAAGAATGAGTTTCTTTAGTCACAATTCTTGTTCAGGCCATCTTTGTCTCAAAAGGTTTGGAAAAAAGCTCTAAAATGCAACACATAGTATCTAGAACTCAACTGCTTCTGGTGGGGGGGGGGGGGTTGGTGCTAAAACCTCTGGGTTAATTTGATTATTTCCTTCTCATGTATTATGGTATAATTGTGGACAGCAAAATATTTTGAAACGATGCATGTAAAATGTGAAGAATATAACAAAGTGAGAGAAAACAAGAAAAAAAAGTAGTAGTAATCTGAATGACATGGCAAGGCCAGGATAGGGGGACAGTGAAGAGCATGGGACTCATGGAGTCCTTTTCCAAGGGTTTCATTTCACAAAAGCCAGAGTCAAAATATTCAGTACTGTCAGGGACTTGACAGGATGGGTATCCAAAATTTACTCTGGGTTGTATTGGTATGGCCCTCCTGGAGAAAGGAGGTGCTGCTTCAGGGAGGATATGGAAAGCCGTGAATAGTCATAAAGTTTGTTGGCCTTGGAATATCCATGAATCTAAACTGTTTTTATGGATTGCTGGCATAGCTTGTTAGGACATCTTTGTCCCCATTCATAATGATTCTGAAACAGGGAAAAGTGGGTGCAGCAGAATGAATGAATAATTAAAGACAGCAAAATGAATACTACATTGTAAGTCAGTCTAGCTCTAGTGAAATATACCTCTGTGGCAGATTCTGCCTAAAACAGGCTATTAGACAAGAGAGCAAAAGGCAGTCTTGGTACTCAGTGGGTGAAAGGCAATAAACATGCAGTTCTACACCAATGTATGGAAATTAAACTTCACTTGTAAAATATTCTTCTCAACTATATGAAGTATGTACATGAATTTAATGTTGTCTACTTAAGTAAAGTGCTATTTTTACTGTTATTGATCCTGGATTGTGTCTGAAAAGGATCAATACATTAACCCGCTTACCTGGTAAACAAACAAACAGTCCAGAATTTTGTAGAACATCCATGATTTTACCTCATATGTTTGACCTGTCCCTTGTAAAATATTTGATTTTCTGGTAAATCACTCAGGATTGTACCTCTCAATGCTCCAGAACTGTGCAGAATGTCCAGATTATTGCCTTGTGTTTTTTGTCTGTTCCTCATAAAGTCTGTGATTTTCTGGCAAACCAGTGGGGATTGCTCTCACTAAATAACGAAACATTTGCGTCTGAGACTTCACATCTTTCAGAAAGTATATGCTAATGCAAAACCTGTTATTTTAGCAGCTCTCTAAGTTTATAAGAGCAATATTTAAAATCTCCCCCTGATTTTGGTCCTTTATTCACATTATTTTGGCTTTGTCCAGAATTCTTAAGCAAAAGTTGAGAGGTATCCAGAGAATTACAGTCAGTCACTAACGTCAGACATTTAAGTTTCATACTTCTGTTATACAGAAAATGCATGTTGATGCCAAACCTGCTCTGTTAAATTTTTAAAAGAATAAGTAGTAGTTAAAAATTGTTTCAAGTTTTGATCCTTCATTCCACTATTATTTTTGGTATTATCCAAAATTCTTGTTGAAAGAAGTTGATCAGTTTGCCTTATAAACATGAACATAGGAGTTTCCATGGTAACTGTGAGCTCGGGCAGCAGGAGAAAGATTTATTATTCAAGTTATTTTTTTCCTGCTGTCTAAGCTTGTGGTTATCTTGGAAATGCCGATGCGAATAATTCTATGCAATCACTAGTGTGGCAGCAGATTCAGGGCACATTAGACAGCTGCTGAAAGTCTATAGGGGGGCTTTCACCCCCCTCCACTTGCCCTATAGTTTCAGCACCCATGTTGACAGACGAAATTGATCAGAATGTATTTGGTGATGGGCATTTCTTCCCAAGTCTCCCAAATCGTATGCTTTGTACCACTTAATTCTGTAAATGTTTAAAGTAAAGGTATCATCAACATTTATGCCTACACTGGTGGTGAAGAAGGATACAACACTGATTACAGTCCAGGTGACCCAACTTCAGGTGGCGGCTTGAGTGCTTAATGGCACAGGCAGGAAAGATGAGCATGCCCTTTTTGGAGGGGGTGGGTGCATTAACTCAGACTCACCTTCATGGATGATCCCCGGTGGAGGCTGGGAACACATGAGGGTGTTGTTCACAGGAAGGAGGTCTGTGGCCAAGTCACACATGGAGGTATGAACGATGTACAGTGTAGCCAGTTGTGCATTTTTCTTGCACATGACATAAGCACATGTAGAGGGTGAAACCTTAGGAGTAAAACACTCCCTGGCATCAATATGCTGCCCCAGGAAGCTTCAGTCTCTTCACTGCCCCCAAACATGTGTCACTGCTTATCCAGAGAATGTTAAGTCAGGTTTGTAAAACCCAGTAGATGTGGAGAGGTCATGAGAGCAGCTTTTATTACAAATTATTCAGGATGTAAATTTGATATTAAATATAGGTGATGGTGAAGTTGTTTAACTTTCATTATTAAAGCATGTACATTTATATTCATCTTTATTGTTTCTGGAGTGATAGCACACTGTTTTCTTGATTCATTCTGTGATGTTATTCCAGATTGCATTGGACTATTTTAGCAAGGGAATTTGCATTTGCTAAGTTATAAGGGTATCTGAGATATTGGATACCCTCTTAGCTTTACAGAGTAGGCTATATTTCTTGTTTGGAGTTTTTTTTTTTTGGTGGGGGGGGTAGTAGTACATTAATAGCTTGTATTGTTTCTTTAGTTAAAGGTTAGGGAAAGGTTTTCATGACATTGTTTACATGTGAGCAGTCCTAATGAAATATGTGTGGAGCATATAGAAAGTCAGTACTGCCTTTTAACTTGCTCCTTAATTTGTTTTAGTATGTTCTTAAGCTGTTTACTGTTTTAAACATGTCAGAACAGCCAGTGTTAAATCTAAATTCCTTTTTTGTGGGTTCACCACCATGCTGTTAAATTTTCCTTTCAGTCAGACATTTGTAATACAGTGCACTCATAAGTTCATAGGATACTAGGCTATTGGCCCAGACATCCTTATAAGCCTCTGTCCTCTAATTCTTTTAATTTGTGAAACATCTCTTCTTATGCAGTCTCATATTCAGCCAGACTTTTCTTCATTTCAACCTCCGAGTTTTGCAGTGTTATGATCTCATCTAAGTATCTGTTTAAAACTTCTTCCATTTTTTTCTAACCTTTTATTGTTTGAGTTGCTATACTCCATACTAATGTGTGCATACTGCTTTACTTCTACAATGATTATTTGGATTTTACTTTTACATTTTGCAGCACATCAATGCACAAACACTAACAGACATCTGATAAACAAAGCAATACTGTCTCACAATGAAAATAGACTTGGCATTAAAATGTCTCTGCCCTTGAAACACACATTCAATGAAACAGCATTGAAACCTACACCACATCCAAAGAAAATGCATCTGGCCAGTGGTGGATAAAGATTACCTTTGGGCTGTTTTCAAATCATTGGCCCCTTGCACACAAAACAAGAAACATACACGTGTTCTTTTCTTTGATACACCTTCCTGACTTTATTAAGTTATATTCCTTGTATAATATCGCATACTTGTTAGACAGAGCACATTTTCTTTATTAAGTTATATTCCTTGTATAATATAGCATACTCGTTAGACAGAGCACATTTTAAATTTATTGTATGAACATTTTTCCAGTAGGCTGTACTGTAGGCAATGAAAGAAAATGCATGGCCCAATAATTACAAAACTGCCCAATTCAGAACATTTCCATCATAAAAGTCTACTTCGACACACAAACTATAAACAGAATGACAGTAGTGTAAGCCATATGCATCTTGCACAGCTTCTCACACTTATTTTCAATTTCAGATTTTTTTTGGGGGGTGGGGGCAAAAGGTCAAAAACCCGGGACACATTTTAAACATTGCTTGTATAATTTTGGAGAGTTGTTAGAATAAAATGTTGTTTTACCACCATGCAAGTTACTGGTAAGTCTTGAACCCAGAACACTATACACTACAGTCAGTGCAACATACCACTATGCTATGTTTTACCACCATGCAAGTTACTGGCAAGTCTTGAACCCAGAACACTATACACTACGGTCAGTGCAACATACCACTATGCTAAATCAGCAGTTTAAAGCAACAGGAACTGGCCAGCTATTCCACTATAACAGAGCACAGTGCCTAGAAGAGGTGTATTTGTTGTTCCCAAGCCACTGAGGGAAGCTGTAGGGCAGTGTTTGTGTGTAGGAGCATGTATGTCCAGTGGAGGGGGTGGATTGTCCCCAAAATGATGCAGTTGCAGACTTCAACCACTAGGAGGTGATGTTAAGGCCATAATAATTACAATTCATCCACCGCTGCCACTCAGAATGAAGTGAGCTGTTGACTGGAGAGGCAGGGATTACTTAGTTCTGTTGAGGGACAGAGATTGGTCACAATTAGCCATCTTCTGGGTTGGTGAGCCACACTTTCCTACATGGGTCAAGAATTATTCTCTCTAGATAGAGTAATAGAGGAGTTATGAGCAGGTCTCATAACTGTCTGAATGATGACCCATGCATCTGGCTCTCACCCCAGTGGATATGCCAGACCCCTAGCATAAGGGAATATGTGTGGGATCAGACAGAACAGAACATAAAAAATAACCAAAATTAGCACAGACATGATAACAGAAGTAGCTATGTTGATTTACTTTGTTTTCTGTAATACAAGCACTTAATACACATTAGTATTAATGCAATGTCCATGGCAAAGAAAAACACTCAGTGTTCTATCAACTTAACAACCAAGGTCCCAAATTACAGCTGCAGCCAAACTTTATCATGTGCCTTAGTGCAAAGGAGCAATGGTTGTCAGTGTCACATTTCTGTTAACACACAACTGGTTACACTATATTATCACAATTATATAATTACTGTATTCATAGTTCTTATTAATAAAGGCAGATTAATCACATTAGAAGTAAAGAACAAATTGTCAAGAAAAGTCAGAAATGGATGTTGTAAGAACATTATTATCTCACACTCTGCCTGACGTATTTATACCTCTACTGAGAGTGGGCATTTCGGAACATTGGTTTTAACAAGCCAGTCTTTTCAGTCAAGAATATAGCACCTTGCTACACTTTGGAAAGCATATTATGCAAATGAAATGTCTGTTTCACAGGCACTTTTCACCACGATGGCTCATGTGGCACTATATAAATGTGCTGCTTAATCCTTAAGCACAATATTCTAATGCTCATTTCTTCATTTTATTGATTTCCTTTTCATGACTAAATGTGGCCATTTTCGAATCATAATCCTAGCCTGACAAAGGACACTGTAGTGTGATTAATCTTACGAGGACCTAGACCTGTTAAATATCTGAAAACGTGTTTCTCCATCAGCATAAATTACTTTTTATGGGACTTAGCTTCTCTGTAATCAAGCCAATGTTTCGAAGTGCACTTTTCTTACAACAGGCAGACTTCCACATTTTATTAAAATGTTAAACTGAAACAAAGTGTTCATTTTAGTAGTTGATTTAATTTCACAAAAAGTAATGAAGCAGTATTTTTATAATAATAACTACACCAAAAGGTATTACATTTATAGAGCTATTAAGTTCCTAGAAATATCATTGAAATCAAATGTAATATAAAAACAGTACTCCTGCCAATGAGTAAAAAATAAGTATTTAAAGACCCTTTAAAACAAGCAGGTTCTGTTATCTTATTCAGAACATTATGTCAGCTGTACTTACTAGATCTAGCTTATTTTAAGCAAACAATTAACATCTATTTAGTTTAGTCTGAAGATGCCCGATAGATTTATCTGCATCAACAAAAAAATCTGCATCAACCAAAAGTGAAACATGCTATGTACAGCCTCACTTTCAATGAAAAACAATCTTAAAAACATGTACCTCAAGCAACATGTTTTCTTCCCCCAATTAGATTAACAACCAATTCATTTTATGATGCATAATTTAAGCATTTCAGGCTCACAGAAAAACTGGAACCTATTCCAGCAATCAGTTGGTGTAAAGCAGAGAAACTAATCTTAAGATGACACTGTCTTGCATGATAGAGTAGACACACAAATACAGACACATGTATGCAAACACACACGCATACAGATATATGCACATGCACCTGCACTCGCACATATACACACACATGCTCAATGTACATACACGTACACACACACACACACACACACACACACACACACACACACAGCTTACCTAAGGCATAGTCCCGACCCGAACTTGGATTTAAACTTGACTTCCAAAAGGCAAAGCAGCATTCGTCCCTACTTCTGAAACGGCAGCAAAGTGAAAAGCTGTCCGCAAAGCAGTTTGTCTGAGCCAGTGAGCCAGCATTCTTAATCCCAAGTCCCTTGTAAATGCTTGCGAAACGGCAACAAAAAGTGTAATTAAAGCCAAATGGCAAAGCAGTTCCCTTGTAAAACGTTCGAATTTGGAAACAGCATTCTTCCTTCAAATTCACTTCCCGCCTGCTCCCAGCCAGCCGGAAATGATGATGTGAGCTCTTTGAGGCTTGAGCTCAATTCCAACTGGCTGGTAGTGCTGACGGAGTTGACGTCATCGCGCACGTGATGACATCAGCTCCAACAGCGCAAAAATTAAAAAATAAAAAAAACAAAAGCAAAGAAATCGGAGTGGCACCCCTTCATTTTCACCCCAAAACTTGGTAAAAACCGAGTAAATCGGGATGGTTGGGAGGTCTGCTGGGCAGGCATATTTAACTTTTCTATCATTTTAGTTAAATTTGTCTGAATAGTTCCTTGAGAGTCAGGGTGATATCAGTGGTTTAGATATTTAAGAAAACCTGGAGTTCCGACTTGTGTGATTGCAATTTGTAAGATATAATAGCATGAAAATTTTGTTGATTAATTGTATATCTGTCCTGGTTCTGAGTCTACGCAGTTAGGTCCAAGAGCCTTGGAACACGCACAGAAGTATGATTAATAACCCTTAGTAAATCAGACATACGTACACGTGTGTGTATGTGTGTGTGTATGTATATATATATATATATATATATATATATATATATATATATATATATATATATATATAAGATAGATATCTGATTCCAAAGGAAAACTGGCTTGTCAATTTGAACCAAAGCTAAGATTGAATCCATGGCTAAAATAAAAAATCCGGCCTAAGGGCAGTCCTGTCTGGCACCATTTGATTGTAAAAATTTTGAAATTTTGGATTAGCTATTCCATTTATTAAGTTAAAACAGTGTGATAGAAGTTGAAGATGCTCTAATGTAGCAAATGTGAAATGTTTGTTGGGCCTATCAGATGCCTTTTGTGCATGTACCACACGTATATCTGCTTCAGCAGGTTGAATACCTTCATTGATAACGAATAACTAAAGCTGTTGGTTAAGCTGTGCTTAGTGTGGAGAAAGGACAAATCAGTATTGTTGTACAGGAAAGATTTGATAAATTCTGTTTAGCAACAAATTATTTACTATAGTAGCTATGATTTTATGTATATGCCCACACTCCATTGAGGCATATTTGACTAAGTGGTCATTGACTGAATTTTGAATATCCTGGTATGCTTAATTTTGGTTATTTGAATTCTTGGAGCAAGTGGTTTACTTTCAATGTTTTCCCTTTCACCTCTGTAATATAGCCTTGGAATTGGTATATAGAAATTAGGAGGTTGTGGCGAGGAAGCACACTCATGGGGAATGCAGAGGGACCCTCGGCAGAAATAAATATATATTTTAATGCTTTTTTTAATTTTATTTATGTATTTATTTGCAGTTTGTTAACCAGGAAAGTCCATTGAGCCGAGAGTGAGCCCTTTTTCAATGGAGGGCCAGGGAGAAAAGCTCCACGTACAGACATGCAAAGTGAAAATGAACAGAAGTTAATACAATATTTAAAACTGCAAAAAATCAAACAGAAGTTCATACAAAAATTAGCAATGCAAAAAAATCATAGAAGTTAATACAAGGTATTATATATTATAAAAGTAATAGAGATGTAATAATGTAATAATAACAATAAATAAATGGATTTGTGTAAATAGCGATATTGGTAGCTTTTGCACCCATTTGGGATGATAAGCATCCTGATTGTATATGGGATGAAAAATGCCTACAATATCTAATGTGAAAAAGAGGGTAAGTGTATGTAAGAGGTAAAGGAGGTGGAGAAATAGGAAGGCTAGTGTTAAGTGGAATTTATGGAAAAGGATGAAGGGAGTAAGTAGGTAGAAGTTAGGAGGGGTGGATTATTCTTTTTTAGTATTGAAAATTCAGAAAAGTGTAACATTCTTTTGCAATTTATCCAGAGATAGGGAAACTGATTTTATAATCCATTATCAGGAGATAAATTGGCCTGCAGTCTGTAACACTTACAGAATAGTCACACTCCTTGGGACTTAAAATATGCTGGAAATATTTTGATAGGTAGCCATTAATCATCCTTAAGTGATATATGTTTGAGTCACTTTAAGAACTAAGGGTATTAGTTGTATTTTAAAACATTTGTAGAACTCAGCAGGAAACATGTCCGATCTTGAGTCCTTTTAGGCTTCAGTTTATAGATGACATCATAAATCTAATTCATAGAGTAGATTCAGGAAAATGTACCCTTTTTTCAGTTAATTAATCCCCAAAACAGTTAAAAATATAATATTGGTCATACCCTTGATTAAACAGAAATGAGACCTGTTTTACACCATTGAGTGGCTACTCAAAAATTGTTTTCAATTTTCTGTGTCCCATTAATAGATCTCTGATTGAACATGGGACTGTTAATGTACTTCTTTTTAATATTATCCCTGGGAGTTACCAGTTTCTTAAGTAGATCATAGAAACATCTACATTGTAGCAATACCCTTTGAGATTGTACATTATTCCTAAGGTCTCAGTGAAACAAATCACACAGTGAGAACAGCTAAAAATAGTTCTGTTGCACAAAGTAATCAGAACTGCCAATGGTGATTACTTTCTCTTTCAGTCCAGTTACATTTTCTTTTTAGCACTCCAGTCTACAAACTAGACTACGTTTTCCATCTCTTTCAACAAACGTAAATGGGATTTCCCAACTTTATACGCTTTGATTCTTAGCAGTAGTTTCAAAAATGTACTGGCAGACAGCCCCAACTTCTAATACTCACACCATCAGCTTATGAAAAATACATTCTTGTTTAATGGTCCTATGCCTTAGAATTGTTGTTTGTTAACCTGTGCAGTCTTGTCTTATGTTTTTTTGACAAAATAAAAAGTAGCAAAGAAAATTAAAAAATGAAAATGAACATTTAAAAGTTATAGAGCTGTTATTTACACATCTCGGTTCACTCCACATTTCCTGAAGTACCAAAACTTTTATATGTTCATAGATTCATAGCTGTATACTAGGCTAATGGCCACTATGGCCTTTTAAAGCTTAGCTGTACAACCGAAATGTGACCCACAAATTTGATTTATAGGGGGTGATTTACTGACTGCTTCTGTCCATCAGAGATGTAGGAGCCAGACCAGGGGTGGATTTCCAATTATCCTTTCATTGGTCCAAATTGCTCTTAAATAGGGATAAGGAAGAACTGTGCTTCACATGAATGGAGAGTTTGTTCCAGAAAATGAGAATTCTTTGAGAAACATATCTGTCTCTCCAACATTTCCTATTTATGTTGCAAGCAAAATTTAGCACGTCTGATCTAGTAGCTCTAATATGTTTTGTTTTGCGAATGTGCAAACGATTCATCAAAACAGGGTCAAGGGATGCCTTGTATGCCAGGCAAAGATCACCTCTCTGAAGTCTGTATGATACTGAGTCAAAAGACAAGACTTTTAGACGATCAGCTTAGGACATTGTTCTTTCTCCCTGTATTCTTTTTGTAAGGAACCTTTGTTACAATTGCTGGATGTGTCTGGTCTGTTACATACCGAAGGGGGCATTATACTCTATGGTGGGCCTGATGAGGGCCAAGTACAGTGGTATGATGACTTCTCTGGACCTAGATGCCATGCCCTTGGCTATAACTTAAGCAACACAAAAGCATTTTCTCACTACCTTGGACGCATATTGATTGAGGGCTAGTTTACTATCTACATGAGTTCCCAGATTACTGACTAGTGAATCAACTTTTTAAGGGAGTTTTATTGATGATGTAGTTACCCAGGGTGGCAGACTTCCCAAAAGGTACTATAATGTATTTCTTGGTATTGAGTTTTAAGTCAGGGCTTTGGCACCAAGTGTTTGTCTGTATTAAACCTTCCTGAAGTGTGTTCTCATATTGTGGGAATTCAGTGACTGCTACCACTTTGCAGCCATCTGCAAACTTGGTTAGCCAGAGGGCTTTGACATTTGTTTTTGATTTCTTTAATAACAGATTTTCCACCCTTTTAAATTAGTACATCCTCCTGACCCATTTCCAAATAATAAGAATATAATTTAAATACAGAAATATTCATTTTATTTCTGATTGTAATGTCCATAAATATTTTCTAACATACTATCCCCTAAGTGAAAAATTTATAAAATACAGTGCTGTCCACTTGTAGTGACCGTGTTTGTGGCACTGTTTTGACTGCTTTAGCATAGACAGACATTGTAACAAAAGAAGGAGTTTACATCAGTTTAATCCCTAGAATCACATCAATACTACTTGTACTCTGAGCATGTAAACAGAGTAACTTGCAGGCCCTTGTTTGTAGTGTTTAATACTGGCTTTATTTAACACTAAAAATATACTGTTCTGTACATTTAGGCCTAAACCTGGTTTTATTTAACACAGAAAATATGTATTGTACTATTTATTTTCATACTGTACTGGACTGTATCATATGATACCATAAGAAGGTTTGAGGTTCTGTAATGCAGGGCTAAATTGATAGCATACCTTCTGATTTGATAAGGAAAATGCTGCGCATTTGTGGTACTGTATGAGGCTGTAACATCTGTTATTTTAGCCTGTGATTTCTCCTTAAGGTCTTGTGCTGTTCCATCACACTGCTCAGCAGTCAGGTACTTGCTGCAAATCAACTTTTCTAACCTGTTAAATGAATTTTTGTATTGGAGAAATCTTCTTCATAGTCTTCCCTTCCTCTTGTTTTGGGTGATTTATTTCACACAAGACAGCACTGCACTGATACCATCACAGGGGGATTCAGAATCTTCATCCCAAAGGTAGCATAAGATGTCAAACAGCTCAACTACACCTTGCACTATGGACAAGATTTCATCATTCACCAGCAGTTTATTTGTGCAGCGGGGGAGATGGGCAGGTTTTATTTGGATTTGGAATTGGATTGAAGGCTTTTTAGCAGTTTCCTATTGTGTCGTGCCATGTTCTGTACAACAAGCAAACTGGATCCAGTAATGATATTTTTTGCCACACATTGAACAGTGAAGTCTGTATTCCCATCTAGTATTTGCTGGACATTTTCAATCACTGAATGCATATCATGCTGTTTTAAGTGTAAATGATTCATTAGTCTGGAGGCCAAATGACCCAGGTTGAGATAGTCAGAATGATAAGCTTAATGTTACAAAGATGTGAAACATTTGTTTGCCTAGAAATATTGTCTAACAGTGCAGCTTTAAGTCTTAGGTTCATAGGTTTGTAGATGTGTACTAGGCTAACAACCATTAGGGCCTTTTTAAGCCTAGTCATGCATCCCAAATCCCTGACAAGTTCTGGTACCCTAGATAAGTGGAGGCAGGGGCTTGGGAGATGAAACATTTACAAGCAGAGGCTTGGGAGGTGAACCATTTACAGACTGCCTGTGTCCATTAGAGACATAGTGGCCAAACTAGGGATGAATTTTCAGTTTCCCATCCAAATGTCCAAGTTACACATTGACATTGGCCTTGACTTCAGAGAAGTAATCACCAAAAAGGAGCAATCCCAGGACTAGTCCCTGAGGGATTCTGCTTGTGACTGGCCTCTTTGTAGATGTGGACTTTCCATTTCTAACTTCCTGGGTCCTGTCTGTGAGCCAGTAGACTATCCATCAGGTGTGACAAGGGTTAATACCTAACCACTTGAGTTTATCGACAGTACCTGAGTGGGATATTGTGTCAAATGCTTTGGCCACATCGATGTAGGCAGTGTGATCCATTTTGCCCTCAACCATTGATTTGATGACCTTCTCAAAGAAGTCCACCAGGTTGATTAGGTATGATCTGCCATTGACGAAACCAAATTGAGGTGGGTCCAGTGTCCCAAGGTTTTCTGTCGTTACTGATAATTTCCACAATAATTCTTTCCAGTGGCATTACATGTGAGATTAATGAGACTTGTGGGTCTGTAGATGGCTCACCTTTATGCAGAGGGATGACTGTTGCTGTTCTCCATTCCTGAGGCATGAAGCCTTTTTGGAGGCTACGATTAAATAGTGATTCCAAGGGGCCAGATAGGTTGTGTTTTGTTCCATTTAGAAGGCATCCTGGGATGTTGTCTGGGCCAATCAATGCAGAGTTCTTGGCTTTAGAGAGAGCATTGAGGCCCTGTTCCTTAGTGGTAGTACAGGAAGTTATATTTAATGGTATTTCTTGAGGGGAGGTCGAGGGGTTAGAAAGGGGTAAAGTTAGAACTGAATTTGTCTGCGAGTGAGTTTGCTATATCTTCTGGCTCAGTTTAGGTGGCTCCATTAACAATGAGCGGTGCACACAATTGTGCATTGTCTTTGAGGTTGCAGACACAGTCAAAGAATGCCTTATAGTTTCTCTGGCCTGGGTGGCCAAATTTACCTCAGATTTGGATTTGGTAGACTTTTTGTCCTTTGAGTTGTTTAGTTTGATGAGAGTGCTTTTATCCTGCTGTTTGCTACACCTCCTAATTTTTGGCATGATTTTCCTCCCTCTGTCATACGGCTCACTGATGTTGTGATTTCATCAGGGGGACTTGTTTTTTGAGTTAGTTCTTTCTATACTTATTCCTTGTGGGTACAGCTGGTTCTTTGCAGCTATTACCATGCTTTATTTTTGTGTCCAACTATACTACTGGTTCATTGGGATGTCCCCAGTCATCTATGCTGTTGCACTGTTTTTATATGTGACTGATAAATGCCTAGCATCTCAAAACCATCATGGGTTTGTAGACTTCCCAACAGCCACCAAGGGCAGTTTCTGTGTATCACACACACAACACCAGACTGACTGTGAAATTCTCTTTGCCTTATTTTACTGCACAATGTTTCATTTTTAAAGCTAGTGCCCCCAGGCCAGCACAACAAAGAAAACACTTATCTGATCACAGATAATGATACCTTTGGTTTTATACCTTGACAGATCAACATTTACCTTTTCTCTGCATGTTCATGATAATCTTGTGTTATCTCAGTTTCATTCAGTGTAAGCAGCCATCTATAGGTTTACAGTCTTTCTTTTGCAAGGCATCATCAACTTCTGCTTAGTTACTGGTTCTCTCTCTCTTTTTTTTTTTTTTTCGTTCTGGATTCTTATTAACCTGCCATTCCAGCAGCTTTTCTCTTGTCTTGCAAAAAATTCAACAATGTGGATTTAGACATTCCCAACAACACAACCATTTCACAATATCTTACTTCAGAAAACATCTCTAAATTGCCAAGTTTCATGCTGTTGTCTAAACTGCCTGCTTTCATTTCAGACTTTTAGCCATGGTAGTGATAGTTCCAATAAACCTGTACACTGCCCTTGCTGCTGATAACACATTTAACCTTGCAACTGTTATCACCCAATCTAAATCATTTGAGTGCAAATATCCTGTTATTTCTTCTATTTTTTTCTCACTCTAAAGAAAAATGTTTTTGTCTGTTTTGTCTTCCTACATGAATGCGGACAACAACCTTACAGCTTGATGATGAATGGCCAAGTAACACAGCTTTTGAAGCTCACTGTAATAGATCAAATCTGCATTGTTTGTGTATGGCAGTAGTTTTGGATTTTTGCAGTTTGTCTGATTACGCTATGCAGATAGCATATCCGTGGCCAGTATTGGTGCCATGTGCTGTACCTGCTACTTTATCTAAAAAAGCCTTGAATTGGTTACATATCAAAAACATGTTTAATGTTTTCTTTTAAGTCATACTCAAGGACTAAACATTTTTCTTATCCCTTTAATTTGTACATTTCTGCCTTAAATGTTATTTATTGTGGACTTCCAAACACCTAACAAATTCCCAGAGGTTAACCTACCTGTTTACTCTTCCTCTTCTGTTGTAATAGCCTTAAATATACTAGTATTAAAACTTTATTATCCTGAACTGTCATAATGTCTTGCAGTAATATTCTTAAAGCATGTACAACTTATTACATCCTAGTGACGCCTCCAGGTGCATCTGCAGTTAACTCCTACTGACACTTGTTATTGCTTGTTCATATATGCGTCAATAATTTCAAAACCATGCTATATAGAAGGCTTTAAAATATTTCTTCTTAAACCATGGCAAACTTAACTGCATTAATATTTGACCTCTGTCTAGTGCAGGAAAATAGATATTAACTTGTTTTTATGATATTAATGTATATAGCTATAATTTTCACATTTTTCTAAATAGCTCAACAGCTAAGTAACATTAGACACAACTATTTAGCCTCATCTGAATGCTCCAAGCTAGATGAATAAAATGCAGCTGACAGTATGTGTGCAACTTGAGTGCTTGCTGAGATATTGTAAGTTATTTACAAAATATTACATGTGTAGGTTACTGTGTTTACTGTGACTTATAAAATTTGGTTTAAGACCTAGAACCTAAAGAATACTGCTACTGTAAAAATAGTTTGTGGTGTAGAGTTTGCCATTTATACTTCTTTCATAACCACTACTGTTCCAGAGATATGTACATTTGTTTGAAATGTGAGGAAATGATTTGATTCTGTCAAAAGGCCTAGGCTCCGCCCATTGGAAGTTACAGTGCAAACATCCTGAGCTCCTTTGGAGTGAATGAGTTAAGTTTGTTTGTCTTTCGGCTTTTCCCGATTAGGGGTTGCCACAGCGGAACTCCGGTCCGCTAATGATTGGCAGTAGATTTTAACGAACGCCGAGGTGCCAGCTCGACATTCAACCTTCAACGAAGGCACGCCCATTTACGCATGTCTTTCGAATGTCCACCCAACCGCGGGGGGGACATGCAGACTCCGCACAGAAGGCACTCCCCGCGCTCCAGCCGAGAATCGAACAGGAGTACCTCTTGCTGTGAGGCAACAACGCTACCGCTGCACCACCGCGGAAGTTCTGGAGTGAATGAGTTAAGTAAACTCTGTAAATAAAACAAAAAATGGATAGTTAGTCCATTCAGTGCTACACTCTATATGAGAGGCTGCATTCAGAATTACTCAAGTGCTGCCATGGCACAGTTTTGGGTGTCTGTTTAAGTGACTGATGATGCTCTTTATACTGATCGCTGCCACAGTGCCCTAAGCTATATGACTTGTACTGTGCAAGGATGTAACATCCAGTTAGCTTCCTAAGCTTCAGGACACCATACACACACCCAAACAGGCAGCTTGAGCTGAGGTTTGGGCGCCAGACCTTCAGAGCTTTCCTGCTGCCAAAGAATATGCTCCTCTGAGGTTTCTAGGATCATCAGTCAGCTTGTGCTGTTACTTTGCTGAGCAGATGAGTTCCCTTTGGGGTAAAACCTCCTATGGACCAGGGGTTAATGGTCTCCTCTGTGGCTTTTGGGGTCCCCACAGTGGGCAAGGGAGAGCCACACTTTGTCAGTCCTGAAAGACGGAACAGAGAAGGCTACCGTGCTTTGTCAGAATGTTAAAATGTTTTTGAAAGGGTTTTTGCATGAGAGACCTCCAAGAAATCCAGTGGCCTCTCCTTGCGATCTTAAATTTGTATAAGAGAAGCTAAGATTTCATTTGAACCAGCTAACCTGGCTGACTTGGGGTTCTTAGCATGGTGGACAGTTTTACTGATTGCTCTGGCCTCTATAAGAAAGGTATCTGAGTTGCAAGCTCTTGTGATGAGTCACCCCTATCTAAGTTTCAGCAGGTACAGGATTTCTTTGATAACTTATCCTTCTTTTATGCATAAAGTGATGTTTGAGTTTACCTTAAGCCAAACTGTCCATCTCCCCATTTTCTTTTTTGAACCTAAAATGAGGGAGAAAGCATACTCCATACCTTGGATGTTCTTAGACAACTCGGGTACTATCTTGACAGAGCTAAATCTTTCAGATCTTTGAATCACTTGTTCATTTCTTGTGAAGGTAAGAAGAAGGGACAGCCAGTGTCAAAACAGACTGTTTCCAAAAAGTTGTCTATTATTATACTCACCATAGCAAATCTATTCCAGGCATGGTCAAGGCCCGCTCTACAAGAACCTTGACTTCTTCTGTGGCTTTTTGGAAAGGGTTGGATTACAGAAGTATTCTAGAAACTGTTACTTTGTCTTCTGTACATACTTTTACAAAGCACTATAAGTTTGATTCCTTCTGTAGCTGTAGATCAGGCTTTGCTAGGACCATTCTCTGTGGGTTCCTGGACTTTACTTCTTCCACCTCCCAAAATTTGTAAGCTGTGGCAATCTACCCATAGAGCTATGGCTACTGCAGCAGTGATCATTAAGAAGAACATAGTACAGTTGTGTAAGTAAACTTACTGTAACAGCAGATGTTCAAATAATCACTGCTGCAGTAGCCATTCCCTCCCTCTACCCACCTTGTTTATTGGTGTGTTGTTTTGGCTAGGGTGTGTACTTTTATTTTTTGTCTTTTCCATTGTGCTTTCAGGACTTAGTCTCCCCTTTTTGTCATGAAAGTTCTGAAGGTCTTAGCACCCAAACCTTTCTTTTTAGTCAGCTCAAGTCAAGCTGACTAACTGATTGGGTGAGTGGAAGGTGCCCTAAAGCTTTGGAAGATATAACCTGTGTATCTGCAGCAGTGATCATTTGAATATCTGCTGTTATGGTAAGTTTACTTACACAACTCTTGCTCATGATAATCGGAACAACTTTTAGGAGATATGCAGAAGTGAAGAGGAGGACATCTACTATTATGACAAGATTTTACATCAACTGTACTATCTCCTTCTGTAACATTGTTGCAGTATTTTTCACCTTAGAGAGAGTACAAAAGCTCAAGAAAAGGATTGGGAGGTGGAAGGCTGGGAAAACCCCTGAACAAACCCATGCAGAATGGCTGTACCAAAACCTGCTCTGGCCCTAGAAACCATATCCAATTTATAATCCTTAGTAAAGGTATACACTGAAGTAGTAGCTTCATGGATGGAACTGGTGTCCAACCTCTTGAAGAAAGCACTAGAAGAGGCAACAACCCTAGTGGAGTGAGCTCCATCAGCAATAGACAGAAATTTGCCATGAAAAGAAAAATAAAAGGAAATGGCCTTAGATGTCTAGGATGAGATGGTTTGCTTAGAAACACCAAATACCAATGTTCTGGGTTGAAAAGAAACAAAATTTTGGTCAGACTTACGAATGGTCTTATTTTTATCCAAGTAATACATGTGCTGTCTGTGCAAATCCGAGGTATGTAGGACCCTCTCACTAGCAGACTGAGAAGGAGGAAAAAAGGAAGGGAGTTGTGCTGCCTGATTCAAAGGCAACTCATTAATTACCTTGGGCATGAAAGAAGGATTAGTACAAAGGGACACCCTGTCCTTGTGGAAAACCAAAAAAAGGAGGGATGGCCATACGGGCTTGAAGCTCAGAAACCCTCCAAGCAGAAGTAAGAACAAGTAATAAGACAGTCTTCCAGGTACAATGTTGCAGAGAAGCTGAACCTGCAGGCTCAAAAGGAGCCTGGGTCAATTTTCTAAAACAAAATTAAAGTCCCAAGAAGAGGAATCGGCTTCCTCAGGGGACTAAGATGCAGGACTTCTTTAAGAAACTGTTTGACCTGGAAGTAAGAAGCAAAAGGAGGATTCAAAGGCAGACGGGCAGAAATAGCTGACAAGTAGGCCCTTAGAGAAGAAAAGGTCAAGCCAGATTGGAGCAACTCACACAATACAGAACCAAAGGGACTCCCAGTACAAAAATGGCCTGGTTATGAGCATAGCACCAGACATAAGCTCTCTTCCATTTGGGCATGCAAGACTTTCTTGTTTCAGGTTTTCTTGTCTCCTGTAAAACCCTGTGCACATCCTCAGAAGAGAAGTGCCTAAAAGGGTTCAAAACCCTACAACACACTATGTCAGTTGAAGAGTGGACAAGTGAGGATGGATGTCCAGCCCCTTGTCTTGTGTGAGGAGGTCCAACCAGTGAGGTAAATTCTGGTGATTGCCCCTGGCCAGATGCATTAAGAGGGGGATCCAGTGCTGTCTTGTCCAAAAGGGAGTTACTAGCAAAGTTTTTGGGGGAGTCCAGCTGAATCTTCTGCAGGACTCTTGGAGGTAGGGGAAGGGTAGGGAAGGCATAGAGAAACATCCCCTTCCAAGGAAGAGAAAGGGCATCCATCTTCCAAGCCAGATGGCATGGCACTCTGGAATAGAAAAGGGGGTGCTGCCTGTTTAGAGGAAAGGCAAAAAGATCTTCCTAAAGAATACTCCACTGATGGACTATGTCCAGAAACATTTCTCTATGAAACATCCATTCATGAGCCTATGTTTTGGACCTGCTCAAAGCTTCTACCACTAGATTGTGCTCTGAAGGAATGCACACTGCTTGAAGAGTTAACTGATAACTGAGAGCCATATCCCAGGCGTGAAGAACCAGCTTGCAGTGAAAGTAAGACTGTGTGCCGCTCTATTGTTGTCATACATCACTGTGGTGGTGTCCAAGTAAACTTGCTGAAGGCCTGTAGAGAGCATGGGGTGATTGAAGGGCCAGAATCAGAGTCTCATCTCTTTGATGTTGATATGGTTTGACTTCTAAAGGCGAGCCAAAGACCCTGAACTTTTAGGTGACCACAGGAAGCTCCCACCCCATGTCCAAAGTGTCAGTGAACAGTTTTTGACAAGGAACCAGAGACTGAAAAGGCAGGCCTTGGTTGAGGGTAAGTTGCTGAATCCACCACTTGAATTCCCACTTCAGACAAGGAAAGAAAGGCACTATGAAATCCAAAGGGTGGCAGTGCTGAAGCCAAACTGACTTGAGGTACCATTAAAGCTTCCACAGGTGCAGTCTGGCAAGAGGGAACATAAGAATAAAAGAGGCCATGAATCCTAAGACTCAAAGAAATTTTCTGCCTGGAATAGCAGGCAGAGGAAGAAGGGACTGAAAGAAAGCAGTCAAGGACATCTTTTAGAGGTGGGAGAAAGGCCAACATTGGCACTGTCTGAATCCTGCAACCCAGATGCATATGATCCTGAGAGGGAATCAGGACAGACTTTTGAAAGTTGATAGTAAATGCCAGACTTTGGAAGAGAGATATGTTGAACTCAAGATTCTGTAATAGTCAACTGACAGAAGGCACCTGAAGCAGCAGGTCATCTAGAAAAGGAAAAATCTGAGTGCCATGGAGCCTGCAAAAGACAATCATGGGAGCTGGGCATTTTTGCATACCCTTGGAGCAGTAGAGAGGCCAGAGGGCAAAGCAGAGAATTGAAAATGAGAGGAAGAAACAGAAAAATGTAAAACCTTTCTGAAAAGATGGTGAGTATTGATATGAAGGTATGCATCCTAGAGATCCAAGGACACCAGAAAAGCCTGGGGTACAAGAGGAAACAGGGTTTGAAGATAAAGCATCCAAAAAGAAGGAGTTTTGAGAAAGGTGTTGAGCAAGGAAAGATCCAGAGTAGGTCTCCAGGTTCCCTCCTTTTGAAGGACTGCAAACATTCTGGAGTAAAATCCCTTTCCACCTTGTGAAGGAAGGATATAGTGGATAGTTCCTTGGTCCACCAGGGACCAGAAGACCTCTGAGAAATAAGGATGTTGCTCCAGTGGAGGTTGGAGCATCCCTGAAAAAGGAAGGAGAGACTTCCACACTAACTCTGATGGATGATGTGTAGAACCCAAGAATCTGTTGTGCTGAGATGGCAGTTTGGAAAGCAGAGGGAGAGCCTAAGGGACAGGGGACCCTGGCCAAGGGTTAGGGGGTCAAGATGACAAAGAAAAGCAGGCTTATCAGATAAAGGAGGCTTCTGAACCACAGAAGCCTGAGAAGACTTTGCAGGAAGAGCTCACCTGCCACCCTTCCCACCTTTAGTGGCCGGATATGGCTGCCTGTGAAAAAAGACGACCTAGTAGGATAGTTTCTCTGGAACTTGGGGATCAGTGACACAAAAATATGTTTAAGGTCCTGCAAAGCTTTACCTTTTTCCTGAAGAGACTTAAACATATGAACAGCAGCAGCAGTCCTAAAGGGATTTTTATTATACAAAGGAGCATCCAGCAACTTGGCCTTAACATCTTCAGGTAAAGACTGCAGATAAAACCAAGAATAACTCCTCGTGACAGAGCCAAAGGCAGCAACTCTGGTAGAGGCATTAGCAGCATCAAAGCTACACTTAGAGTAACGAGCCACCTAAGAGTTAGAACCCAAAATAGAAAGAGGAGAAGATTTTGCTTCAGAATGAGGGATGTCAGAAAGGACCTGACAAGCCTGGGCAATCAAGGCCAGAGCATATCTGGTCATGTGGGTCTTACAATTGATGGCCCAAAGGCCAAAGTAGAAGCAGTGTAAACCTTTTGTACCAGTTCTGTCCATTGCCTGCTATCTTTATCTCTAGGCAGTAGCTTGGAAGAGGGCAAAAGTTTGCAAGGATTGTCAGGGCAGATTGACACCACAGTAGGGTCAGTACAAGGACAGTCCTTAAGAACCTTTCTAGAACCTGTCAGGTTTCTTTGGAGCAGAAGGCTGAGAATCAGGAGACTTAGAAGTAAGTATAAAGGTGTCTAACAAAACAGCCAACAGAGGAAGTACTGCAAAGGTGTTTAGGAGTGTCTACCTGAAGCAGCTCCTTATAAATTTCTGGATACCAGACACCTAAGAATCCCACTTAAAGTATTCCATCATTGTAGCTATAGTCTCTCTAAAAGACAGCACCTCAAGAGGAGACTGAAGGCTAACAGACTCTTTTTCATCAGAACCATAAGTCAAGGGCATCTGGGAAGAGTAAGGCAAGGACCCATCATCAGATATTGAATCTTCATCTGAAGAATCATCTTCCCTAGTCTGTTTGTAAGGAGTTGAAGTCCAAGGGGGAGTAGGCACTGAAACCTATCAAGAGGCTTCAGAGCCATTAGATCATTAAACAGGCCCTGAATTAAACTCCTGCAATTCCCGTTGAGGATCCATAGAGTATACAGAAGTATGCTTAGTTCTCTGCTTTTTCTTGGTAGGAATGTCAACCCTAAAATACACCTAGGTTCTGACCCTTAACAAGATTCAGTAAGAGTACTTGAAACCTCTTCCCTGACAAGAATCTGCTGAATCTGTCTAGGGCCCTCTGAGATGATCAGCCGCAGTTCCCCCTTGACATCCAGAGCAGATGTCTGCAAAGCCTCAGAGGACATGTGAAAGTAAGGATCCTTGTTAGCCTCCAGTGGTGTTGTGGCAGAGGAATCTGGCATAGACACCAGAAGACCTTCAGAGCTAACACCCGCTTCTAGAGAAATGTCCTGTGGAAGCTGAGCAGCCAAAGAATTTGGCCAAGATTTCTTGGCCTTCCTTTTACTTAATGGTATTTTGGGGTTAGAAGTTTCCACCATGTTACCCTGGGCTAGCAGTTTAAGCCTCTGGTTCTCAAGATAGATGGCCAGGGAAGACAATTGGATTCTAAACGTCTTGGGTACAAATGCTTTGCAAATGTTAAAGGACTTTTGGTAATGGGAAGCACCCAGACAAAAAAAAGACAGTGTTTGTGACGATTGTTATGGGGAATCTGGCTGCCATACTGACATTTTCCCTTCTTGGATGACCTCTAGCTAACCAAAAGAGAACAAGACCAAAAAGAAAAAAGACCCCAGTGCGGCACTTATCTGATGGTTAGGTGTTCAGCACAGTAAAGGGCATTCAGACCAATGAGCAATGATGGTGTTTGGACTGGCGGCAAAGAAGTTCTGGGTAACTGCATCCCTATGTCACCTTTATGCCCTACATCCTGAATGGGGAGTATACATGTGACGTACAGCGCATACAAGATCTAAAGACTGTAGTATACTGCCTGGACATTGGGTTATTCTTGGCAGGAGATCTCTACGGTGCAGAATACTCCAACAGTGATATAGAAAGACATCAAAGGGTTATCTCATGTCTCAGTTTTTCATGTATACCAGGAGCTAGATTTATGAACCTTAAATGCTTGTTCCAAGAGGGTGTGAGGCTTACGAAAGGATTACAGTGGTGACTTTCAGTTCAGAGACTGGAACATATCTGGTAGTCACATTGTAGTATTTGGCTAATTACCACCTTCCACACCTCTGTGACTTATTGAAAAAGGGCTATGCTGACAAACTCTCGGCTATTAATAGTGAGTCTTGAGATAATTCTAGAAATCATCGCTTGTCCTGGGTAGAGGCTAACCATACATCAGAAATATGTAGCATATAGACATTTTGAGTCACCCCTGTTCCAGTGTTATACAGCAGCCATGTACAGGTTTTTCCACTACAAACAGATGTACAGAGTACAGGAGTGGTTTGTCATACTGCCAGCATTAAGTGGTAATATTTGCTTATTCTTCCTTGCCTCATTCATAATTTTGCTCTAAGTGCTGGGGTTATGAATGTATATGCACCTGGTATATTGTTTGCAGGTCATCAGCAGCTGCAAACTTATATAGATGAGCACAGAAATAGTTGTGGCTGACAGTCTGCGTAAAGAGGCAGTATGTAGTGGGTGGGGAGTTCATTCATTTTAATTTGATGTATGTAGTGTGCCCTGATACTGCTTTTAATTGCTAATGACAATTTCAGGTTTGCTCAGGAAAGCCTGAGAACTGACCAGCATCCTTCCAGCTGTCTGGTACTATGTCCTTGGTGGTAAGTTAACTAGTAATATCATAATAATGTAAATGATTATGTAGAAAGATCTCTCCATTTCTTTTATTAATCAATTATTGATCCTTTCAGGCCTTGGAGTTTTACTTACAGTTGTTTTGTTTTGCTTAGTATCCATTTTCCTTTATTTTACTCATAGCTATATTATGTATTATGTTATCCATTTTCCTTTATTTTAGTCATAGCTATATTATGTATTATGTTGTTCATCAGTTCATAGGTTTATCCTAGGCTAATGAACCACTAGGGCCTTTATAAACTTTGCCATGCATTCCAAATGTATCCTGCAAGTTTTTTTTAAGCTTTAGAGGTTATTTTAACAGGTGTTTGTAAGCTAGGGTATGATTTACAAACTGCCTTTGTTCATTAGAGACATAGGTGCGAGACCTGGGATGAATTTCCATTTTCTCATCTACTGGTCAAGGTTATACTTGCATAAAGTTAAGGAAGAAATCTGCTTTATATGGATGGGAAGCCTGTTCCTGAAAAGGGAAATTTACTGAGACACATACCTTTTCCTCTAATCTGTCCTATTTATGTTGCAAGCAAGGTTCAAGTCACTGTATTGAGTGGTTCTGATGCTATTGGCTTTGCAGATATGCAAAATGTCCATCATAATGAGACCCAAGGATGTCTTGTATGCCAGGCACAGAATGCCTCTCAGCAGTCTGTAGGAAACTAAAGACAGAGAGGTAGGGCTTTGACACAATTTGTATGGAACATGTTTACAGCCTATATTCATTTTGTGAGGAACCTCTGTAGACTTCCTAGTTGCTGCATGTGCCTGGTCAGGTACATACTGAAGGGGGTGTTGTACTCAATGATGGGTCTGATGAGGGCTGAATACTGAGGAACGATGATCTCCTTGAACCTAGATGCCATGCCCTTGCTTGTATGTAGAGCAGCATACAGTGATTTCCTTACTACCTTAGACACATGTTGGTCAAAAGCTAGGTTACCATCCCATATTTCCCCAAATCCCTGACTACTGGGTCCACTGTTAGGAGTGTATTATCACTGAGATAGTTTCCTAGGGTTGCTGACTTCCCAAAGGTTTCATGGCACTGAGTTTTAATCAGTGGCTTTGGCACCAGTCATTTGTCTGTGTTAGTCCTTCCTGTAGAATGTTAGTTGCTTGGGGGGATTCAGTGACTGCTCCTCGTTCACAGGTGATCAGCCAGAGACCTTTGACATTAGCTTTGACTTCCAAGAAGCAAATGCCAAAAAAAGAGGGCCCAGCACACAGCCCTGAAGAACACCATTAGTGACAGGCCTCTTTATAGGAGGTCTCATCTACCCTAACTTCTTTGGTCCTAACCTGAGAGCCAGCTGGCTATCCAGAGCATAACATAGGGTTAATGCCTAACTCCAAGAGTTAGTTTACAGTGCCCGAGTGTAGTATTGTACAGTATGCCTTAGGTAGGTCAAGGTAGGCAGTATGCATCATTTTGCCCTCATCTGATGTGTTGGTGACCATTTCACTGAAGTCCTCCAGATTGAGTAGGCATGGTCTGCCTTTGATGAAGCCAAACTAGTTTGGATCCAGTGTCTGAAGGTTTCCTATGCCATTATTAATCATAGCCATTATAATTCTTTCCATAGCTTTGCATATAAGACTGGTCAGACTTATGGGTCTGTAATTCTCAAGGTCCATTGATGGACCATGCTTTTGCAGAGGGATGACTGTTGCAGTCTTCCATTCATGTGGCACAAAGCCTGTCTATAGGGTATGGTTAGTGACTCCAAAGTTCCAGATAGGTCATGCTTCAGGCTGTTTAGGAGCCATCTTAGGATATTATCAGGACCATTGTTGCAGTGTTATGGTCGAGGGTATTTCCCGAGGGGTGTCTGGGTGGGAGATTATAGAATTGCTATATCTTCAGGCTCAGTACAGGTGGCTACATTTACAATTAGTTTGACATTGTTATGTATTGCCATCGAGGTTGCAGACATAGCTGAAGAATACCTTGTAATTTTTCTTGGTCTGGGAGGCTATTTATACTTCAAATTTGGCTTTGATAGACTTAATTAACCCCATGAGTTTCTTGTTTAGTTTGATGAGGGAGTTTTTGCCTTCCTGGGCAATGTACTTCCTAATTTTTCCCATGATTTCCTTCCTATTGTTATACAGTCTATTGTTGATGGGATTCCAGCAGAGTGGCTTTTTTTTTTAATTTGTCCTGTGGCTATTCTCAGCAGGTATAGCTGTCTCTATGCAGCCGTTAACATTGACTATACAGAGGCAAAATTCTGCATTGGTAGCGGTGTTCTCAAATTTGGGGGGGTGGGGCTTGAAATTTTGGTTAGTAGGAAGATGTTCTTCGTGTTTCACTGTTGCAGTCATTACATTTGGGTAATCTGCTGGCAGGTTGCCCTCAGTCGGCCTGAATAACAAAGTCTTGGGTCCTGCGCCAGTTGCTGTCTCCTCTTCCATGACGTCAGGGGTATAAAACATGCAGCTGACACCATTTTATTCTGTCTTTCTTGCCGCGCGGTGCCCAAAGCAGAAGCAGTTCGCAAGTGCCGGTCGGCCGACTCCTGAAATTTTCATATTCGAGTTTCAGAACCGAAGTCTTCAAACTAAAGCTAAGTACCCCGTTGGGGAAACTTTTTCTTGCTCCATACCGATGTCAGTAAAAGTTAATAATTGCATTACTTGTGGGAAGCAAATACCTCATCAGGATTTTTATTTGTACTGTATTCCTTGGCTAGGCCCAGATCACAACGTGCCTTGCTGTCGGTTTTGTGCTAGATTTAACCAACTCACTATTAAGCGTCAGTATATTTTTGCTTCTAAATATTTTGGTACAAGATTTAATTATCCTGAAATGTCGTCTGTTAACAATCCGACTACCGGAGTTCACAAAAAACGCAAAGAAAAAGACAGAGACAGACCGTCGAGGTCCAAAACTGGCGACGAAGCTTCTCCTAAGCCACTCGCCGGTACTCAGTGAGGCGCTTTCGCAGCCCCTGATACCCGCTACTTTTGAGTCGCAGGCCTCTACCGAGACCCATTCGGAGTCTGGTATGTCGTGAGATTCTCTGAGAGTATTGAACCCACGGATGTCTCTCCCATGGATGGGTCCGGAGCCGCTGAACAGGCACCGGCTTCTGAGGGTGTTTTCAGGCCTCAACATTTTTATATTAAACTGACGCCAGCCTCAAAAACAAGATCAGAAACATCTTTTATGTCTAAAAAAACAACGCATGAGCCACGTGCTCAAGCCCCTATGCCTAAAAAATAGATGAGCAAAATGGCTGAGGATTTAATTACCTTGATCAGGGATTCCCAACCCCCCCTGCTAAGAGGCCTAGGCAAGGCACTGATTATGAATCTTCAGATCAGGTTTCTATTTCTTCTGATTCCTCTTCTGATCAGGAATTTTCTATTCCACCCTATGAGGATTCTGTTGCAGAGGAATCCATCCCATCTGCATCTCCTCCTGAGGATTACTCTTTTGGAGGCACTTTGCATAATTTAAGGGAACATTTTCACTGGGAGAGTCAGGACATCTCTGAATCAAAAAAGAGGCTTTTTCCTTCTTCTTCCTCAGCATAGGCCTTTGGCAATACCTCCTGTATTAGACATTGTTGATGATGTGTTTTCAGAATCAAGCATGGCTCCTGATTCCCTGCCTCCGGCTCCTAGTAAGCCAGACCGATATTACAGGGTTCCTGACTCCCACAAATTTTTATTCAAAAATCCTGCTGCTGATCCTGAGACTATTTCTCAGGGTCCCAAGGGTGTAAAGGCCTCTACAGCGAAAAATCCTACCCCCTCTGACAGAGATTGCAGGGCGCTTGTCAGATGGGGAAAGAAGGTTTATACGTCTGCAACCTTGGCAGTCAGGGCCTTAAACTGCCAGTTTCATATGCTTAAATATCAACAGCATGTTATGGGTTTACTGAAACAGAAAATTATGTTGATTTCTGATTGTGTGGAAAGTAAAGAGTTACAGGAATTATTGCATTCAGCAGAACAGGTTGGAAAGCATACTTTGCAATGTGGTTTTTATTCCTTGGAGGACTCTTGTAGGGCCGCCGTTATGGGATCTGTGATTAGAAGGCTTGCCTGGCTCGAGGAGCAAAATCTACCTGATCATGTTAAAGCTAAATTGTTGGATGCCTCTTTGCAGCATGATACTCAGTTTGGTAATAAGGCAGAAGAGGTTTTAAAGAAAATGGAAGACAAAGCCAAATCTATGCAAACTGTAAAAGATTTCTTGCAAGTTGAGCCACCCAGGTTCAGTAGACACTGGCCTACTAAAAATTGGTCCTTTCCTGTGTCCAACAGAGCCACTCAAGGCAAGTCCAGGCGCTCAAAAGGCTCCAGATACCAATCACAGGGTTCTTACAGGTCAAAGCAATGGGGTGCCTCCACCTCCAAATCTGGAGGAAACAAAGCACAGCCCTACAGTAAACAGTCTCAATGACTTTCCTCTACCTTCACCAAGCACTTATCTTTTGGCAGCCCCCTTGGGGAGAAAACTAGCACTTCATGCTCAGAATTGGCAGTTAATTACCAAGGACAAGTGGGTATTAAAGATAGTATCCCAGGGGTACAGATTTAATTTCCATACTTTGCCAATACCAAATGGATGGCCAGATCTGCCACAAAACCAGTGGGCAGAGGCCCAGAAACAAGTCATGTCCCTCATGGATATGGGGGCTATTCATCCGGTACCAGAAAAGGAAAAAAGGACAAGGTTTTTATTCAAGACTTTTCCTGGTACCCAGAAAAGACAATTCATGGCGTCCAGTACTGGAATTATCAATTGTGAACACATTCCTGGACATTCCAAAATTCAGATTGCTGACTTTACAACAGCTACTGCCTATGCTAGGCAAGAATGCTTGGTTAGTAACTCTAGACTTAAGAGGCATACCTGCATATCCCAATAAGGGAATCATGCAGAAGATACCTCCACTTCATAGCAGGTTGTTTGCATTACCAATTCTCTGCACTGCCCTTTTGCTTATCTACTGCGCCCAGGGTCTTTATAAAGTACCTGGCACCAGTAATTGCATTCTGCAGGCAAAGAAACATTCAAATTTATCCTTATCTGGATGACTGTCTCATTCAAGCAGAGGATAAGGAGACACTTCTTCAACATCTGGCATTTGTAAAAAGGCTTCTAGCATGTCTAGGGTACACCATAAACGAAAAGAAATCACAACTGGTACCCTCTCAAATAATTACATTCCTGGGTGCAAGCTTGAATACAACTGCCCAGATGGCCTACCTCACGCCAGACAAACAAAGGCAACTGACAACATACTTCAAACAAATGGCAACAAAAACCCAGTCATCTGCAAGACAAATTCTGCAGGCTTTGGGGTTCATGGCATCCTCCATTCTACTAATTCCATATGCGAGACTGCATATGAGGAAACTTCAATGGTACCTAAAAAGGTTATGGAGTCAACATTCTCTCAGTCTGGAAACAATGATTCCTCTCATTCCCTGCCTACAACAGGAGTTTCTTTGGTGGGCGGAGACATGTCACCAAAACAAGGGACTGTCATTCACTCTACCCCCTGCCACCCAAACCCTAACTGCAGATGCATCAGACTATGCTTGGGGGGCCCACCTGGCAGGGAGATGCATTCAGGGCAAATGGAGCCCAAACCAAATGCATCTGCATATTAACCAAAAAGAGATGCTAGCTGTTGAGAATGCTCTGACAGCCTTCAAGGACTTACTTCATCAAGGACAATTAATGATAAAGATGGACAACACCACAGTTATGTGGTACATAAACAAGCAGGGAGGTACACATTCCTACCCCCTTTGCAGACTAGCCATGGCCTTGTGGAACACAGCCTTGACTTACCAAATACATCTTCAAGCTCAATTCCTGCCAGGAAAACAAAATACTCTGGCAGATGACCTAAGCAGAAATCTTATGGACCCGCACAAATGGAAACTGGATCCACAAATCTTCAGCATGTTAACACAGAAATGGGGGAGCCCAGACATAGATCTATTTGCCTCTCCCCAAAATTATCAGTTGGACAAATTCTGCACAAGAACTCATCACAAAAAAGCATGGAAAGTGGATGCCCTATCCTTCAGCTGGAAAAACCTATCAGTCTATGCCTTTCCCCCTCTGCCTCTACTCTCCAAGGTCTTACTAAAAGTCAGACAGGAAAAACCAAAAATGATCCTAGTTGCTCCGGACTGGCCTCGCCAGCACTGGTACCCACTTCTAAGGAATATGTCTCAACTTCCTCCATGGTACTTGCCTCAAATACCTCATCTACTGTCTCAGCAGAGCAATCAAATTATGCATACTCAGCTCCAAACTCTGAATCTTGCAGCATGGTTGATCAATTAATTATTCAAACAACACCTCTCAGTAAATCTGTGATGGATGTCATTTTGGAAGCCAGAAGGCCTAGTATGGAAGAGATTCTGTGCTTGGAACCAAGCACAAGGAACAGACACAACAAAGCCCAATATTCCTCAGATTTTGCAATATTTGACTGAAATGCTTGACAAGGTCCTATCTTTTTCTTCAATAAAAATCCATGCCTCTGCCATCTCGGCTCATTACAACACAGAGCCTCCCCTCTTTTCTCATCCTCTGATTAAACAGTATCTTAGAGGGACCAAAAATTTAAGACCTCCCAGGTCATCACCAACTCCTGCATGGGACCTCAATTTTGTACTGGAAAAACTCACACTCTCCTTTTGAACCAGCAGCTAGTGCGGAAATGAAATTTCTATCTTGGAAAACAGCTTTTCTCTTGGCAGTCACTTCAGCAAGAAGGATTTCAGAACTACAGGCTCTCATGGCAGTGGAGCCTTTTATTATATTTTACCCGGACAGGGTGTCCCTCAGGACCAATCCTTCTTTTATGCCTAAGGTGGTATCCAGTGTGGCTCTTAACCAGACCATTCACCTGCCAACTTTTTACCCAAATCCGCAGAACAAGGGGGAGCAGATTCTGCATTCATTGGACATACACAGGCAACTAAGATTCTACTTACAGGACCAAATCTCTAAGAAAGTCTGAGCAACTACTGGTAGCATTTGCTGCAGGGTCAGAGGGGAAGGCTATATCAAAGCAGACCATTTCTAAGTGGATAAGCCACTGCATTCATTTCTGCTACTTGCCCCATGGTAAACCTGTGCCCAATGGGATCAGATCACATTCCACCAGGGCTGCCTCTACTTCAGCAGCTTTTCTCAGAGGGGTTCCAGCCAAAGACATTCTAGAAGCTGCTACTTGGTGCTCTGTTCATACATTCACAGAGCATTATCATTTGCCTCTCTTCTCCAAATCCAGGGCAGGCTTTGCTGCTGCAGTTCTGCAGAGCCTTATAGCCACTCTTAATGTGGTTTAGTTCCATCCTCCCATCTATAGCTTTGGGATTCTACCCAAATGTAATGACTGCAACAGTGAAACACGAAGAACATAGTACAGTTGTGTACACTTGCCATAAATGTAGATGTTCGAGTGTATTCACTGTTGCAGTCCGGGTTACCCACCCGCCATCTCCCTTTCTATGCCTTTTCTTTCCTTCACTATACTCAAAAGCCTTTGTGGTGTATTTGCTTTTAGTTGAAGGTAAAGTTTATGTTTCTAAAAGTACATTTATATAGTTACTGTTTATTTAGATATATATTTTTTGCTCCCCATTTGGGGGGCACCTGACATCTGGGGCAAGAAAAACTGAAAAAATGGCGTAGGCTGCATGTTTTATACCCCTGATGAGCTGACGTCATGGAAGAGGAGACAGCAACCGACGCAGGACCCAAGACTTTGTTATTCAGACCGACTGAGGGCAACCTGCCAGCAGATTACCCAAATGTAATGACTGCAACAGTGAATACACTCGAACACCTACATTTATGGTAAGTTTACACAACTGTACCTTTGCCTTGGAATAATTCCAGAAAAGTTACAGGGCTAGCTGGGGTCCTGGGTTTATTTTTATTTCAAAGGAGACAGATTTATGGTCCGGCCTAACCAGCATGGACAGTACACCAGGGAGGTACAACATTCTTCCATGTTTGTGAGGACTAGGTGAAGGTTTTAGCACCCCTTGTGTATGTATGGGCTAGCTGGTTCAAGGTGTTTATGTTTAAAATGTCCAGAAATCTCTTGGCTTGCATGTTTGGGATCATGTATGATTTCCAGTTTATAGTAAAATAGTTAAGGTTGCCCATGAATATGTTGTAGGGTTGAATGGGGTGGGTCTCCAGCATGATTAAGAATGTGTTATGGATTTCCTGGGTCATAAAGGGGGACCTATATCTTGCAAGGACATTGTATGGTATTTTGCCTGTGGTGATTGGGATGTGAAAAAGCTGAAGTACATCATACTCTTTCACCATCATTGAGGCAGATTTCCTTTTCATGTAAATTGAGACACCTCCACTTTTTGTCCCTTCCTGTGCAGCAGTTGTCCAAAATCTATGGAAGACGTTATAGCCCTGCACTGCCGAGATGCTCTCCATGTCTTTTAAACAATGTCGCTATAACTTTACAGTCTTCTCCATCCTCTAGGCTGAGGTGAGCTTACAGGAGTGGAGTTTCTTGTTTAGACTCTTAGCATTGAGCAATAACACTTTTAGATTTTCTTGGGATGGTTTTGCTATGCTGGAATGTTTATCAGGTTTGTTTTACCTAAAAAAGGCACTATGGTGATGGGCAAGATTTTAGACAATATTCAGAAGCCCAGTGGGGACAGCTACAGATCATCCCTGGCAAAGTATTGCAGTCTGTCAACCATATCCTCACACGCTGACAAATATTTTACCCCCTTCAAATGACACTAAAAACTAAGCCAGTTATTAAAATCAAATTATTTTCTGTTCATATTGTGACATCATTTATTTATTTACTTATTATTTATTTATTTGACATTTGTTAACCTGTTTAGTACGACTGGGCAAAATGCCCTTTTTCAGTAGAGACCCGAGGAGGAAAGTTCCAAAAATAATACAAATAATAGAAGAATACAAAGAGTAATTTATATGACCAAAATGAATTACTTTGAGCAAGTTGAATCAAAACTAAGCATACATACTACAAAGCACAATAGTGACAGAGGTAGCAAGCAAAAGCAACATACTAAAACTGTACAATATATAATAACACTGTACTCATATATATATATATATATATATATATATATATATATGTATATGTATATATATATATATATATATATATATATATATGTATATATATATATATATATATATATATATATATATATATATATATGTGTATATGTATATATATATATATATATATATATATATATATATATATATATATATATATATATGTATATATATATCAGATCCCCGAATGCACTTTCCACCGAAGCAGAAATCACCGAGCATACTTAACCGAAAGTGCTGTTCACTGAAGCAGCACTTTCGGATAAGTATGCTCGTTGAGCTGGTCATATTACGGTGCGGATAAGGGAAAATTCCCTTTTCCCCACTGTAGTGCGACCTCAGAGTGAGAATATTTAAGTAGGTGGGTGTGGGGGGTGCAGGGGGGCTTGCCCCCCCTGCATAGAAGTAGGTTTAATATTGTGGCTTTTTTTAAACATACTTTACCATAAGCGCTTTTTCAGTGAAAGCGCTTTCGTTAAAGTATGTTCGGTGATAATGGATTCGGAGTTTTGATCTTTCGATCAAAAGTCCTAGATCCATATATATATATATATATATATATATATATATATATATATATATATATAATAAATATAGAGAGAAATAAAGGTCAGCAGAGTAGAAGAAAGCAGTAAGAACTGTAGGCCCTTTTAGATCTGTGATGTAAACAGGAGAATTAACAGGAGAATTAAAACATTGTGTAAAAGGCCAGTGAACGGTCAACAGGTTAGGAAGCTCATGGAACAAACTAAACTGATTAGCAGAGTATAAGGAAGCTGCAGAGAAGTTGAGAGAATAGGATACTAAGTTTTAAAAGAGGGAAGGTATATTAATTCTGCTCATAGAGGGAGCAACTTTATAGGATGTGAAAATTATGTTAAGTAGGGTCATTGCATGGGCAGGACCAAGGTTTCTAGAGGCTTTCTTTCAGAGTTATTTTAAATGATTTAGGGTTAGTGATAGAACATCCTTGGAGAAGGTGAAATGCTGCTCAGTGCTAAGCTCATACCAGCCAGGACACAGTCAGAGAGCTTAATCATGTCTGTCTTCATGTAGTACATGGAGGTATGTCTCTGGTCACCTACACCCACATAGATTACGACTGAGTCATACTAGTACTTGTGGTTCAATGACCTGACCTCATGCATGATCTGGCGGATGTCCTTCTATTCGGTGTTGCAGTATTCTTTACATATGGGTTGTATTCTGCCCAACGACCAGACATCCGGCCTGTGTACAAAAGCTCAAAGCCAGTGCCTGTATGTGGGACGTCACATGAAGGCACAGATAATGTTGGCCATAAAAGGGACATCCGCACATACAATCTTCAGAACTTTTTCACCGCCATTTGGAAAGGTTGACTTGTACATTCGGTCTGCTGTTGGATATTGTTTGTTTCATCTTTCAGCTTCAGATAAGAACCCTGTAGGAGATTTCAGTTGTTGCTTTTTCCTCTTGTTGTTAATACCATCCAGGAAGAGCAAGTATAGATGTGGAAGGCAAATTCCACATTTAGAAAACCAGAGACTCAAAACGTCTGGCTAGGGACGAGATGGAGGATTCCGGTAGTTCTTCTGAGCTGTCTGTGAAGAGGAAAGTCAGCAAAGCTAGACCCAAAAACTCTTCGGCTGCACCTTCTCCCTCCGACATACCCCTTGAGGTTGGTGAAAACCTGGCAGTGCGGTCGGAGGTAGGGTCTGCTTCGACGGGTACCACAGTTGAAGCTGTCAGGAGTGGGGGATCCTAGCACATCTGAGGCTATGCAGATGTCCGAATCGGACGACTTGGGGGAACCATGGCTTACTATTTTGATGGACTCTGGAACCATTCCTGTCCCTCAGTCTAAAGATGTGTCGGATGTTAGGCCTATGTCTGCCCATTCCCCACAACAGGACAAACATGTGAAAAAGAAGCAAAAGATCAGGCATACCACCTTTCCTTCTACACCTTCATCGGATTGGGATGCTTTCTCACAGGGTCTCATTAAGGCTGTTATGGCCTTGAGGCCTCCAGCTTCAGCTTCACCTGTTTCACTGCCTGCTTTTACCTCATCTCATGTGCTGCCATCGGGGTCTTCTTCTGGGCAGGCTGTGGACTATCAGGTTTACGACTCTGATTCTGGGGAGTCTTCTTCAGATGATGAGTCTTCAGCATACTCCACAAAGATTCCTTCCCCTCTAGAATATGCTTCTCAAGAGGAAGAGTCTAATGGGATGGATGCCTCCTTAGAAGAGCTTTCCTTTGGAGAAACTATAAACAAAATGAGGGAATTCTTTAAGTGGGATCCTTCCCAAATTTCAGAGGAACAAAAGAGATATTATGATCTTCTTCAGTTGGAGGCCCCTGCTCTGTCATCAGTCCCTCCAGTACTCCCAGCTTTCCTAGATGCCTTTACATCTGAGTCTAAGGCCGCAGACTCCCAGGCATCTGCCCCCAAGAAGCCTGACCATTTTTATAAGGTGCCTGAAGATTTTAAGTTTCTCTTTAAAAACCCTTCGGTTGATCCATTACTTCTGACAGATCTTCCCGGGTATCTCCTTTTATAAAGTTACTTCCATCTGACAAGGAAACAGTTCAAAGGTAGTGGAAAATGCATGGTACAACCAATGAACAAAACTAAAAACCACATGCTAACACATACGAGGATCAGGGCAACCACACTGTAGTTTAAAAAAAAAAGCAAAATACAGAATTCACCCAGCAAAGTCAAAATACAGTATAATGACCAAAAAAGTTCATAAATTCAGCTTTATACTTGTGGAAGCATGGAGGTGTTTAGGGGAAATGGCAGTGGAGTTTTTAACTAGATTGTTTAATGAAATCTTGGAAAGTGAGAGGATGCCTGAGGAATGGAGAAAAAGTGTTTTGGTACCAATTTTTAAGAATAAGGGTGATGTGCAGAGCTGTAATAACTACAGAGGGATTAAACTGTTCAGTCACAGCATGAAGTTATGGGAAAGAGTAGTGGAAGCTAGGTTAAGAAGGGAGGTGATGATTAGTGATCAGCAGTATGGTTACATGCCAGGAAAGAGCACTACAGATGCGATGTTTGCTCTGAGAGTGTTGATGGAGAAGTACAGAGAAGGTCAGAAGGAGTTGCATTGTGTCTTTGTGGATTTAGAGAAAGCATATGACAGGGTGCCTAGAGAGGAGTTGTGGTATTGTATGAGGAAGTCGGGAGTGTCAGAGAAATATGTAAGAGTGGTACAGGATATGTACGAGGGTAGTGCGACAGCGGTGAGGTCTGCCGTGGGAGTGACAGATGCGTTTAAGGTGGAGGTGGGATTACATCAAGGATCAGCTCTGAGCCCATTCTTATTTGCAGTGGTGATGAACAGGTTGACAGACGAGTTCAGACAGGAGTCCCCGTGGACTATGATGTTTGCAGATAACATTGTGCTCTGTAGTGAGAGTAGGGAACAGGTGGAGGAGACCCTGGAGAGGTGGAGATATGCTCTAGAGAGAAGAGGAGTGAAGGTCAGCAGGACTAAGACAGAATATATGTGTGTGAATGAGAGGGAGGATAGAGGAATGGTGAGGCTGCAGGGAGTAGAGGTGGCGAAGGAGAATGAGTTTAAGTACTTGGGATCAACAGTTCAGAGTAATGGTGAGTGTGGAAGAGAAGTGAAGAAGAGAGTACAGGCAGGATGGAGTGGGTGGAGAAGAGTGTCAGGAGTGATTTGTGACAGACGAGTACCAGTAAGAGTGAAAGGGAAGATCTACAGGGGGGTAATGAGACCAGCTATGCTATATGGGTTGGAGACAGTGGCACTGACAAAAAGGCAGGAGTCAGAGCTTGACGTGACAGAGTTGAAAATGTTAAGATTTGCACTGGGTGTGACGAGGATGGATAGGATTAGGATTATGTATATTAGAGGGTCAGCCCAGGTTGGAAGGTTTGGAGACAGCCAGAGAGGCAAGATTAAGTTGGTTTGGACATGTGCTGAGGAGGGATGCAGAGTATATTGGGAAAAAGATGCTAAGGATGAAGCTGCCAGGTAACAGGAAAAGAGGAAGGCCTAAGATAAGGTTTATGGATGTGGTGAGAGAGGACATGCAGGTGATTGGTGTGACAGAGCAAGATGCAGAGGACAGGAAGAAATGGAAACAGTTGATCTGCTGTGGCGACCGCTAATGGGAGTAGCCGAAAGAAGAAGAAGAAGACTTTATTAAACTCCACTTTATTAACCACAGACAGTTTAGCTCCACACTGGACTTCATCAGAACTGTCTAAAGATAAAAAAGAACTATTTAAACAGTAGTCACACCATACAAAAAATAGATGATTGTTTAATCAATTACCTTAATAAAAATTTAAAGTGACGTGCATTAACATTCCATTTAAAACCAAAAATGTTGGAACATGTAAATAATTCATAATACCAGTAATATAACATAAATACAAATAAGAAATAGAGCATATTACATAACATTCTATGCCTATACATAAAATATGATCCTAAAGTTGAGTAGCCCGATGTTTCAACACCGGTAAAATAAAGACAAATTCATTCAAACCTTTTCCCCAAACAGCATTTAATTTTAGCAGCCAGTGTAATTTTCTAAGTTCCACTTGAGTCTCCCAATCACCACCTCTCATGATATCCTGGAGGACCACTTGTAATATTCCAAAACAGAAATTAGTGGTTCCATTACAAACCTGGACATGTCTGTATAGGGCATTGTTCTGACAAGGAAAGTAACATTTTGGAAAGGCTGGGGAAGAAGGTCTATACTTCCACCATAGCTATCGGAGCTGTTAACTACCAGACACATATGTCTAGGTATGCCTTGGCTTTGCTTTCTTCAAGCTTCCCAGACTCTTTCCCAGTTACCTGACTCAGAGGCTAAGTCAATGACTCTTTCTCTTTTGTCTGCTTCCTCCCAAGTAGCTAGACATTCAATCAAATGTAGTTATGATGCAGTAGAGGCATCTTCGAGGGTAGCAGCTTCTGCTTCTGTTCTCAGAAGGCATTCCTGGTGACGTTTCCAGGCACTCCCTGATGACATTAAGGCCAAGTTGCTTGATGCCCCTTTGGACAATTCTGCCCTGTGTAGCAAAGCAGCTGCAGAAATCTTTAAATCTCTAAAAGAAAAAGGTAAAGAGCCCCAGGATTTGGAACACTTACTCATTTCCCCAGTCCCTAAATTCCACAGGAATTTCCCTGCCAAGGCTTCCTTTGTCAGGAAACCTGCTCGTTCCTTCTCTTCTACTCCTTCTGCTAATAGCTAATAGGCCACATAAGTCTTCCAGAAGACCCCCTCAATCTAAGGCTGTTGCTTCTGCTCCTTCTACTCAGCAGCCCTTTCAGCCCAGGCAGACTTCTTTGTGATGTTCAGTTCCCTCTTCCAAATTATACTCCTTTGTCTCTTCATCTTTCTCTTTCCCTCTCAGCTTGGAGGGAAATCACTCAGGATTCCTGGGTGATTTCAGTTATCCAAAAAGGATACTTTATGACTTGGAAAACTCTTCCCCCCTTTCAAAGGATACCTCAACCTCCCCCCAGTTAATTGCATCTGTTTCCTCTGCCGCTTACTCAACTTTCCAACCACAGCACCATTCAGGCTGTTCCTCAAGGCCAGCAGGAAAAGGGGTTTTATTCCAGAATGTTTCTTGTCCCAAGAAAAGACGGTCCTTTGAAGCCTATTCTAGACCTTTCCCTATTGAACACCTTCCTGGTGGTGCCTTCTTTCAGGATGCCATCTCTGCAATCTCGTCTTCCCTTGGTTCTTCCTCAAGCCTTCTTAGCCTCTCTGGATCTCAAGGATGCTTATCTACACATCCCTAATCACACACAATTCAGGATGCTTTTTTGTTTCTTGGTGGGTTCTTTGTACTTTCAGTTTTCTGCCTTGCCTTTTGGCCTTTCCACTGCTCTAAGAATATTTACAAAGTGCCTAGCCACAGCCATAGCCTTTCTGAGGCTGAGAGGGCTGCAAGTTTACCCCTACTTGGGTGATCTGCTCTTTCTGGCCAGCAATCCAGACCTGTTACTCCAACACCTGTACTTAGCTCTGCCGTTTCTGCGGGGCCTAGGATTCTCTGTAAATTTCACAAAATTTAGTCTAACCCCAAGTCAGGATCTCATATTCCTGGGGTGCAGCTTCCTGACAGACTTGATGGTTTTTCTCCCTTTAGAAAAAGCAAATTCTGTCATTGCATACATGGAGTCTCTTCTTTCCCTTTCTTTCATCACAGCCAGGGAGTTTCTTAGACTGCTGGGGGTCCTTGGCCTCCACAATCCCCATGTTGCCTTTTGCAGAATTGCACATGAGGAAGTTCCAGTGGTTCCTAAAGACAGTTTGGTCTCAGCATGCTCATCCATTAGATGTCTTGAACCCTCTTCTACCCTGCCTGAAAACAGAGCTACATTGGGGAATGCAGAAGCTCAGTCATAACCCTGGCCTACCACTTCAGATATCTCAGGATGGTGAGCAACCTTTGCTTCCAGGAAGGTGCAGGGTTTCTGGTTTCCCCTCTTAAAAGAGGTAGCGCATAAACATCAGAGAGATGAGGGCTCTAATTCTAGCCTTGCAGATGTTTCATCCTCTATTCTTGCCAGGACCCCTCAGGATTTTTACAGACAATACTTTGGTACATAAGCAGGGGAGCAAACAATCCTACCTTCTTTATCACCTAAAAAATACACTCAGCTGGCCTTGAAGGCTGCTTGCCGATGTACCAGAAGCACCTTTGAAAGTTGGAGTTTGTTTCCAGTGACTGCTTCCTGAATGTATTTTTTTGATATTTTGTGTTGCTGTGTGTTTGGATTTCTTCTTTGTCACCTAGCCATCAAAGCATGGGAATTGGTTATTCAATGCAAAACGACACTCCACAATGTGTACCTCCCCTCTACTTAGAATTCGGTGGCAGACTCACTCAGGACAAGAGGTTCTTGATTCACACACATCTGTCAACTCTGCAGATGACCTTGTGGGCGATCAACTTTTGATCCCTTTCAGGCACCTGTTTTCTAAGGATGTGCTTAGGGTTTTGCAGGAGGCCAGGAAACCCAGTACTAGAAAGTCTTCATTTCCAAGTGGAAAATATTTTCGATCTGGTACCAAAAAAGAACTGAGGATCCTTTATTTGTGGATATTCCTTTAGTGCTTTCTTACCTATATGATTTGCTTAACAGTGGTCTTTCCTGTTCCTCAGTCAAAGTCCACTGTTCTGCCTTGTCTGCTTGCTTGCCACTGACTCTTCCCTTAGCTTCCAGGATAGAGGTTAAGCTTTTCCTTAAAGGCGCCCTACACGAGACCTCCTAGGAAACCAGTTCCTCCTCCTTGGGATCTAAACTATGTGTTAGAGAAGCTTACTTGGGCCTCTTTTGAGCCAGCGGCCTCCACTTCTCTGAAGTTTTGTACATAGAAGACAGTACTCCTAGTAGCCTTAACCTCTGCTAGCAGGGTTTCTGAAATTCAGGCATTGATGGCTTCTTCCCCCTTTTAGGTTTTTCACAAGGACAGAGTTTCTTTGAGAAGTAATCTATCCTTTATGCCTAAAGTGGAAAATGAGCTGTCTCTTTATCAGTTCATCCAGTTGCCTACTTTTTCTTTCACTTCAATCCCCTAGTGAGAGGATTCTGCATTCATTGGCTGTTCATAGACAACTCAGATTTTATCTTAATAAAACAAAGTCTATTAGGAAGTCTGAGCAAGTGTTTGTGTCCTTTCATCCTAGAGCTACCGGTTTACCTGTTTCCAAACTATCTCTTCATGGATCTCTAAGGCTATTGTCTTTTGTTATGATTTTCATGGGAAATCCTTATCTTCAGTTAAGGGCCATTCCACAAGATCAGGTGCCTCCTCAGGGGCTTTCTTCAAAGGCCTGGATGCTCACTCCATTTTGGAAGCTGCCATCTGGTCATCTGTTCATACATTTGCAAAGCATTACAAGTTGAACACTGTCTCCAGATCCAGGGCAGGATTTGCCAGGGTAATTCTGCATGGATTTGTGGGAAATGCTTCTTCTTAGTCTTCTCTATTCCATCCTCCCCTCTGAGTTCCCTTTGAGCTTTTGCACTCTCTCGTATGTAAAGAAAATTGCAACACTGAATAGAAGGACATATAATAGTTGTGTAAAGTCTTACCATAACCATAGATGTCCTTCTCTTCTATGTTGCAGTATTCTATCCCACCCACCTTCCCCCTCCAACCTGTTCTTTCCTAGGATGACTATCTTTTAGGCTCCCTTTGGATTTTCTTTGGATCTGCTTTCCTAATGGGAATTACTCATTCTGAAAATTGTACGTGCAGACGTCCCTTTTATGGCCAACGTTATCTATGCCTTTGTACGACGTCCCACATACAGGCAATGGCTTTGAGCTTTTGTATACAGGCTGGACGTCGTGTCATTGGGTGGAATACAACCCACATGTAAAAAATACTGCAACATAGAAGAGGACATCTATGGTTATGGTAAGACTTTACGCAACTATTCTATCCTGTCCGCTGATAGCCAACTGACCTTGACTCTCTCCTTACTCAGCCTGGTGAGTGGAACATCTGTGTGCCTCAGTATGACCATAATATTGTTATTTGTGATAGTTTGCTTTATGGGCTTAGAAGTTGAGATGCCATGAGATGTGGCTGTATGTGTCGTGATAAAGATTGTTTTGCTAGAGTGCTTTTGAGCTTGTTGAGGATACTTATTGTAACTGCAATGTCTGGGAGGCCTTTGGGGTTTAGGAAGATTATATTTGAGAGCCTCAGCATATGTGGGTCTATGTGTCTGCCCATACTGTGTGCGTTGGGTATAGTGTGCATGTATCTTAACAACCTGTTTGGTATTGTAAGTGCTTGTGTGCAACAGCCTTGCCTCCAGTGACATTGTGTAACTACACCTCTAACATACTGTATCAGTTTAAAAATTAGGCAGTTGTCAGTAAACATGAAACATTTGTTTCATTGCCTCAGGACTCCCTTATCCAATAAACTATCTGTAGAGATAGTATGAAAGTACATAACCATGGTTACTGATCTGTATTATGCGATCTATAAGGGGTGGGTGGTACAACAGGGGTTTACAGCTGACTAGCTTGTGTAAGAAGTAAGGCTAAGGCTAAATTCCTGGGGCAATGCTATTCAGTGTGCAAATTAGTTGGCCTTTGTGCATCTAAGTACAGAGGAAATTTCAGAGGTAGTTTTATATCAGAATTTCATTTCTAAGCTTGCGTCAGTACAAGGCACTGCTAACCATTATTGAGCGCTGTCAAGCCGTGCAGAAACACAATGCTTTTATACAGACTCAGAAAGCAAGTAAACAAACAAAATAGCTCTCTGATCAATCACAGTAAGCAAACTCTAGACGTTTCCTCAGTAATTCGCAGCATAGAATGGGATCAGGCTACTCTCCACTACAGTGCAGACTTTACCCCTCTAACTTTAAATCACTGAAAGATCCTAGAAGTGCAGTAAATCAACTTAAACAGTAATTGAAGCTGAAAGTATAGGAAAATAATCAACTTACACAGTAGCTCAAGCAACATATACTTAGAATAGACAGGAGAGCAGATTTCAACGATTTAAATGCAGTGGCAAAAACAGCAGTATTCTAAAATTATTTAAATTGCACTTTGCTCCTTGTCTACCAGAAGCAAAGGAGTAAAACTAGTTCCAGGCATTTCCAGAGTAGTAGTAATAACCCAAATGTTTATAGGTTCAGTACATTTTCTATTGTCTTCTCTTTGTTGGATGCAACAGAAAGCTAAGCTGCACAAAGGTCCTTGCCTAAACCGCAACCAGACCATTCAGTCTTATAAGTACTCCCCTGCCAGTGTTCGTAGCAGTGAATCTGTTGCTTGTTGTAAGATGATGTCAAGTAAGCACCATATAGTTCTAACTGTGGCATTTGGCTTGGAAAGTGCCATTACTCTAGTAGTGTAGGCCATTTAAGTTTTTCTTGAAAGCAAATTATAAAGCTCTCTAAGGCATTGCAATAAGTTCTTTAATCTCAGTTCATTGATCACAAACTTCCAAAAAATAAGTAGTACTGTGCTTGTCCACAATCAGAAAATATTGTAACACAGAGGTGATGTGTGTTACCCTTGTTTGCATCAGCAAAGGTTTTGCAGTAGAGCTAGTAAAGCTTTTGATTCTATGTACAGTGCTTTAGTACCCACTTGTGTCTAGAAAGTGTGAGGAGTGCAACATTGTTTTTCCCTGCTAAAAGATACATGTAAAAAATACCAGTATGCAGGAGGGGAGACTTGGGTCCTGATTCAAGAACAGTTTACCCTTGGGCTAACTATTGGGGAAGGTGCAAATTGGATGAGCTCTTCATTAATATCAGGAGTTTCCTAGGACCCACTGTAACATAGGTCTGTCTTCTTCATGGTTTCATGGTATATTTAACAGTTTATTGCATCATGGTGTTAACCCATATGTGATTAGGGGGATTGGGAGATGGTTATTAGAAATAGATATCAAAAAGTTGTGATCCTTGGAGAAAGTCCACTGTGAAGTGGAATGGTATGCTGCAGGGATTAGTCCAGAGTCCTCTGTTTAGCACCGTCTTTTCCAGTTTTAAAATATCTAAGCAGCTCTGTATTTCTAAATATATCAAATGTTGTAAATGTTGTAAAATCAGTGTGGTTCAAACTACTAAGGATACAGAAGCTGTAGACATTTACTTAGCTAGTTTTCAGTTGTTGGCTGCTGGACTAGATTTAAATTTCAGCTGTAATAAGAGCTACATACAGTATGTGCTCTGGAAAAAATAGTCTTTGCTATAGTATTTATCTCAGTGGTGCAACATTGCAGGAGGCGAGAAGTATCAGGGACATGGAGATTGCAATTTGCAATGCATTTTCTTTTATAGAACATGGCCAACTTACTAAATCAGAAACAACAATGACCCAGATGTGGTTACTTTTTAAAACAACTGGTTTTAGATGGTGTATTACAAAGTCAAATGTATTTAAAATTATTACAAGACATATACTTGAATACAGTGCTTCTCTCTGTGTATAAAGCATGGCATATGTCTTAGTCTGTCCATCAAAAACTCTCTAAATAGTCTCTCTCTTTAACATATAGTGAATGATTGCATGAATTAGACTTTTCACAGCTTAAACTATCATCACATACGAGGCAAATTGCATCTTTCCTATTATGCTAATGAATTCTTATTAATCAGTTGGAACAGAAATTTTTGAACACAAAAAGTTTGCAAGACCGTGAAAATATCTGTTCAGTTTGTAAAAAAAAAAAAAAACAAACAAAAATAATGCAGTGGTACAGCAGATACCCCGGACTCTATTTTTAGAAACGCTGTGTCATTTACGACCTGCAAGGATACTTTGGACAGCTGGGTGAGTCATCATAAATACTGTGGAAACCTCAGGGAGCCTGTATTTTAATGGTCTTCAGACCTAAAACACATTTGTTAATTAAGTAACTAATGTGGTTATCAATAGTCCTTGTGAGTCATTATAGTAAGCCTGTGTAGGATTCCAACTCTCCCACCAAAAAAAAAAACTCTTTGCCTGCATAATGCTTCTGTCTTTTTTAGACAATCCCAGTATCTTAGAATATTAGCCTTGCACCATTACAGCATGGGTGTCATTGATCCAGAAAGATGTGTATATTGTTTCTGCTGCAGCTTACTGGTTCTCCACTGTTTATACATTCCTTATTCCTTCTTATACACCATTATCGGTGCCAGTAGCATGAATGTCTATTTGAGAGCTGCAGTTCAACATTATTTAGGGATAGAGATTGCAGTATTTTATCTGTTTTATTATACTTCACACTTATATGCAGAAATGTATTTTCACACTTTTAGTGAGTCGGAATGCAGTGTGTACGGACTGGGCAGGCATATTGTTTTCCCATAGCTTCAAATGCTGTCTATTGCTTGTTTGAA